>NW_017315036.1:4022-4884 GCF_000935625.1 Nanorana parkeri
GCTCCACGAGGGGATCCGGCGGCCATCTTGGATTCCCGCTGTAGGTCCGGCGGTCGCTGGAAAAACGGCGAAATCCTCTGTGTAGCGGCAGAGCCCGAGGTCTTCGGTCTCGTGCCGGTTCTGCGGGGGGTGTTGCGGCCCATCAGGTGTCACTTCAGTGATGTGAATCGGTTCGGGGAAGGTAATTAGCGGGTCGGCTGCGGGAGCTCTCAGTAGACACGTCTACACAGGTCCATCGGCAAGCCACGCCCCCATATCCTTTTTCTTTTAATTATGCCGTAATCATTTTTTTGTACATAAAACTGTTTGTATTTTGGTGGATTTAACTTGTTAAATAAAAAATTTGATAAAAAGAACAGATGATTAGCAATGTAAAATTTCAAGAACAGATATCTACCTTGCTCATCAATATCTGTCACAGAAATATGAACATTCTTATGAATCGCAACTGATACCCCCTTAGCCTTTATATCCGGATTGGTGCTATAAAACCACTTTGTATAATAATATCTATTATATATAGCAGGTGAGGTAAATCCCCTAACACTAAAGGTAGCCAAGGCAAACCTACCCTTTTTCAGTTAATCTCCTGAAATGCATATTGCACCTGTCCAGCCCAGACTAGACAGTGTTATAGAAATTAATATACGCTCCTGCGCATTTTAATCCGCTGCACTAAGAAAGCACAGTTCTCAGCTCCTTTTGTATAATTTGATCGAGCGCGCTCGGCTGTACCAAGTAAAAACAGACACTCGCTGTTGTCACGTTGGATGCTCTCTGTAAAAGTCCTCCCTAGTGGAGTGAGATCCGTTTATTTATAGATCTAGAAAGGATTGTCACCAGCACAACAAAAGTTTTGAAG
>NW_017315037.1:0-862 GCF_000935625.1 Nanorana parkeri
TTGTTTATGCTCCTCAGTGTTGCCAGTTTGTTGCTTAGATATTTGTTAGATATTAATTAATTATTGGGAAAAAAAGTTTGAGTTTAATACTACTTTTAAGAAAGAACTCTGGGTAGAATTATTCTTAACCCTTACATTCAAATGCAAAAGTGCTTTTTTTCATTCTCAATTGGTTTTGCTACCCCTGCACTGCAAGTGTTAAGGCAGGGGTCTCAAACTCAATTTAGTCGGGGGCCACTGGACACATTTTTTAGTTGCGTTGGGGGCCGCTACTATACACGGTACCAGTTTTAATGTCTGCATATGTTACAAGCGGCAATTGCCACCCATTCAAATTAAAGGAGAACTATGGGGTCAGTGTTTTTCCCCATAGTTCTCCCTAGGGTAACAGGAGGACACAAACTAGCGTCCTCCCGTTACCCTAAGCTCAGTATACCGCGAGCTACAGCTCGCGGTATACTGAGACGCCGCAGCAGGAGCGGATCCCGACTTAGACGACGGGATCCGCCCAGCTGCGTGAGTGACAGCTGGCTCTGCCTATCTAGAGGCAGAGCCAGCTGTACCCGCCCCCTCTCCCGTCCGTTCCGCCAGTCAGTGCTGGCAGATCGGAGCGGGGAGAGGGGAATCCAGCCCCTCCCCCTGTCACGGATGACAGGATCGAGAGGTGAGCGAACCCGGTATGTGTTCGCTCACCTCCCGATCTACTGAGCCGACCTGTGACAGTCTCATTGTTACAGGTCGGCTAGAACTATGAGGTGAGTGAAAAGCACTCCCCTCATAGTTCTCCTTTAATGATCAGGTGACAGCTGCTGCATGTACAAGCCTGCACACTGCATGTAATCATATGTGAAAGGATTACATG
>NW_017315038.1:0-862 GCF_000935625.1 Nanorana parkeri
AAGTGTAAAACAAAATTAGGAAAATAAAAATGATATGTAAAATATATATTTGTTATACTATAATTAATAGAAAAAATGCTAAAAAAAATAATAATAATCAAAACTTGTGAAAAAGGTGTTTTCTTCTAGTTTTTTTCCTCATTTTTTTATTTTATTCAAACTAAGTGAGGCGTTAGGTACACATATGTGATATAATGATATTGTCCGATCCGTCCTCTAACATACAACATATAACATGTGCGTGGACATGTCCTCTAACATACAACATATAACATGTGCGTGGACATGTCCTCTAACACTTCTAGTTTTTTTCCTCATTTTTTTATTTTATTCAAACTAAGTGAGGCGTTAGGTACACATATGTGATATAATGATATTGTCCGATCCGTCCTCTAACATACAACATATAACATGTGCGTGGACATGTCCTCTAACATACAACATATAGCATGTGCGGGGACATGTCCTCTAACATACAACATATAACATGTGTGGGGACATGTCCTCTAAAATACAATATATAACATGTGCGGGGACATGTCCTCTAACATACAACATATAACATGTGCGGGGACATGTCCTCTAACATACAACATATAACATGTGCGGGGACATGTCCTCTAACATACAACATATAACTTGTACCGGGACATTTAGTAAGAAAGTATATGACTGACGTGGAAGAATCGCGCAGCAACAAGCTCTGCAAATTGATGACGACGTCATTTCACTTGTTTTATTCTCCGCAGGTCTGGTGAACATTTCCGTCACCTCAGAGGCTGTGAAGGGTCAATGTGGGGGAGGGGACACAATGATACCAGACAAGGGCAGCCGAGACTCTGTCATCCAGGCCTTGCTGGTG
>NW_017315039.1:0-861 GCF_000935625.1 Nanorana parkeri
AGAATTGCTGGACTAGTTGCTTTCTTTGATGAGCAATTGTGAGATTTGGAGTTGTCTCAGGGTAGAGCTGATTCCTCTTTGAGTTGCAAAGTACAACTAGTACATTTAGGATGAGCACTCAGACGTGGTAGCTTCTATATTCTCTTAAAAAGGTTTCTTTTTCAGTAATCACACAATAATATCTTACAATCTGTGTGGTGAAGTCCCTGTATTTTTGTTGGTTCATTTGAGCAGCAAAAAGAATAAAAAGGAACATTAACATAATATAGCACCCAACACAATAAGTCTGTCCAATGTAAGTCTGTCCAATGTTAGCTAATAGTCTGTAGTATCATACTGCTAACACATTGAATTAATATTTATTTTGCTTCACTTATAAACAAGAAATGCTGATAATGCACTGTTCCATTTAACAATGTGTATAAGAGTTTATAGAAGATCCAGTACTTTACAAGAGCTTAGTTTCAGCTTTTAAAATACTTTATATTGTGTGATTCAGCTCTTTCTTATCGCTTCCACAGATATTGATGCTTAGTTATGTCACTTCATGCCTGTCTGTGTTATCTCAGTAAATTCTGAGAGACAGCGAAACATATACAGTAATGCTGTTTCGCACAAGCAATGTTGTGCCTACAGGCAGAGTGTAAATAGAATCACTGTCCAAAAATATTTTATAATATGTGTTTCCACAAATACCCAGGACAGAAGGAAGTTCCTTAATGCCTAGTTTAAACCAGGTTTGGGCTACCCGAGGATCTTTAGATATAGAGCCAGGTCTATAGAGTCTCTAACGGTCCACACTGGGACTTTTCAACAAAGCCATGCGAACAAGCCATGGATTGTTGTACATGAAAAAAAAAA
>NW_017315040.1:0-861 GCF_000935625.1 Nanorana parkeri
ATTGTAAGCTCTCACGGGCAGGGCCCTCCTTACCATTTTGTTTTAAATTGTATTGTAACTGTAATGTCCTAAATACCCATAAATTGGTTTATGTACAAGAGTTATGGATAACGTCAGAGCAAACCTGTGCTTTCTTAGGGCAAAGAAACAGGTTTACTTTAATTCCTACTGTGATGATTGTACTCCCAGCCTCATCCTGTCCAGCTCGTGAGACAACAATCTAAGAGCCAGCAGAATGAATGTGAATGTCACCGAGGCAGGGTAATGGAATAGTTAACCCTTTGCACACACAAATGGCAGCTGCCTCCACATGTTTTCCCGGAAGTATGCACTATTCACAACATCTGCTGTAGCAATTCTGACCTTTACGAAATGTCTGTGACATTTGCTGCCACGTCGTGGCAGGAATGTAACAGCGTTTTAAAATGTGGTAGCCCTGATTCAGAGAATTCAGAGATTCATTTTCAAGTATTGTTTTAATGAAAAGAAAAACAGTGCAATAAAATATTTCTACAAAAGATATTACAAAACACACAAATCGCTGCAGTGAAATAAACATAATTTGAAGTGAAAAGAATAGTTAATAAAGTTCACCTGGTCTTGGGTTCCATGCAGAGTCCAATCTGTTCTTAAAGTCTCTGTCTCTCACAAATGAATTTTAGCATTTCTTTATAGCTTTAATAAAGATAAGAGTTTCAGCTACCAATTGCAGCCATCTTTTTAGGTCCCTGACGAAAGCATTGTTAGAATTAACATAACAAATCCAAGGGTTTGAGGGATGTGCTGAAGAGGCTGGAGAGTATTTTATGATACTCACAAGACACACCCTTAAAGGAGAACTATGAGGTGAGTGCTTTTCAC
>NW_017315041.1:0-861 GCF_000935625.1 Nanorana parkeri
CATGCTCTGAGAATCTGTGAAATGCAGCTCTGGGATGTCTTACTCTGTCTGGTCCCTTAAGGAAATCTTTGAAAGTTTGTAACATGAATGTTTTTATGTAGGGGAACTTACCTAGCAACTTTTTATACAATGTATTTAATAAAATCACATTTTTATGAACTGCAGTTTTAATTTTTGAAAAAATAGTTTTGTTCACATTGATAGCACCAGTACTTTTACTTTACTACTTTTACTATTTAATTTTTTTGTACTCTGTTTCTGTGTTCAGCTCTTAATATTATTCTTAAAACTAAGAGCCAAGTCTTTACTTCTAAGAAATGTAAGACCTAGGTAACTTTTTGGAGCTAGGTTCTACAGTATATTTCTCTTTTGTTTACTGAAAGACGCAACAGAGATCTTGATCTCTGTACTGAGGGGTTATAGCACCACTTGCAGGAGTACCATTGGAGCACCACTTGCAGGAGGCATTGTAACCCATCGGTACAGAGATCAAGATCTCTGCTATCTCCTCCAATGAATGCAGAGAAAAGGACTTTACAGTGAGTACAACAAATGCTATTTTTCCCCATGCCGCCTATGTTCCAGCATGTCACAATATTAATCTTTTCCAATGTACCCTGATACCACTCATGTTCCAGGAAACTTGTTTTATAAACTAGAGATACCTAAGTGCCATAAACAGCTCTAACATAGTGTTGTGTATGCTGGTGTGCTGGGAGAATCCCAAGGCTTTTGAGTTCTTTGATGGAACCTAGCAGGCTTATATGACTTGTCATATTGGCGATGCTTCAAAAGCTTGTAAAGGTCATCAGTTTAGAGCTAACCATGAATATTGGCCCTAAAATGATTGCTCTCACTCTG
>NW_017315042.1:0-259 GCF_000935625.1 Nanorana parkeri
AAATAGCAAATAGGAATCTAGCAATGCAATCCTATGGGCAACCATTTTTTTTCTATTCTGACACCATGTCTGAATAAAGAAAAAAAAGGCAAAAAGCAGTGTTTCTCTCCTGGGCGGCCGGGAGCGGGAGACTCCCAGAGCGCCCGGGAGAGTTTTTTTTTCCTATTTTTTTTTTACGGCAGCAGAACCCCCGGCCAATAGAAAACTATTGGGCGGAGCTAGCTGTCATTGCTAGCTCCGCACAACCATTTTCTATTTA
>NW_017315042.1:455-861 GCF_000935625.1 Nanorana parkeri
GGCCGAACATGCTGAGCATGTTCGGCCGACCCGAAGCCATGCGAAGCAAGCCGATGTACGGCTGATTTCAGCCGATATATGGCTGAAATCAGCTGTGCAAGCCTGAAGTGAATAGCCGAACAGCTCACTTCACTTCAGGTCGGTCTTTCACTCGGCTGCCTACGGCAGCTTAGTGCATAGACCCCATAGTTCAACACAAAATATAGTGCAGTGGTTGACGGAAACCGGGATACAACAAAGACTTAAGCTACTAAATTCAAATAAAGCATTGGGACCAGATAACCTGCACCCCGAGATATTTAAGGAACTGAGCGAGGTTATAACAAGACCATTATTTGTCATTTTTAAGGACTCTTAATGACTATTATAGTACCAAGTGACTGGCGGAGGGCTACGGTAGTTCCAA
>NW_017315043.1:0-861 GCF_000935625.1 Nanorana parkeri
CATAGCTGAACTGAAAAGTGAGCTAAATTGGAGAATGTTTCCAAATTCAGCTATTTTGACCTCGATTTTTCATTTCTGCCTTCTCCAAACTGTTCACCCTTTAGTGAATAGACCTGTTAATGTTTGTTCTTTATGAATAGACACAAAAACACACATTCTTAGATACAAGACATTTGACATGAAAAGAAAAAATATGCCATGTAATACTGCATTAGAGCCACTAGATGGAGGTGGAGAGCATAGCAAACAAATACTTATTTCCTATGCTTCTTGGCTCCATCTACTGGCCAAAATGCAGTATTACATGGCATACATTACATTTGACATAAAAAACAAATATATCTCAGAATGTGTGTTTTTGTGTCTATCTGCACAGAAAGAACTTTCAGAAAGATGTGTAGGGCAAATGGCCCTGTAAATTGGTTTTAACTAAAACCTTTTGTGTATTTTCCTTCTAAAGTATTATGATGAATCATTGACCATTTTATTATCTGGATTAGCATAACTGCATGTTTTACTTCACCTATTTTGACGCTAAAATGTCTGCTGTTCTCTGATTTATTAAGTTCCAGGCCCCATGCAGACTTTTCCAGCATGTTGCTGTGTGAGACTGCACGCACATTAATGTGCATTATTTCGGTTTCAAGGTATTTATTACATTTGTTAAAGTAGTACAGTGTACAACGTGTAGTTGAGGACAACACATTGTACATATAAAGACAAATCTCAAATAAACAGTGCGATGGAAAGCTCGCTAGTATGGAAATGCCTCTGCCATGCATCTGAGGAGCAACAAAGAATTTGAGATCAAGATAGGGATCAATCCAAGGAAGGATCGAAGACAACGCAGAATAACAAGGA
>NW_017315044.1:0-228 GCF_000935625.1 Nanorana parkeri
CTGTGTCCCAGGAGAGTTGATATATAGGGGGCGCCCGAGAGACTTCTTCTGTACTCCTCTGAACAACTCACTTTCCCCTAAGACTGTCTGCAGAGTCTCTGGAGAGAGACTGTTTCTGGAATATAGGCTGGTCCATGGGAAGGACAGGACCAGGCCTAGGACTATGTAGAGCTACAAAGATTCCCTAGTTTCCCCACAGGGGGAAACCCACCGTGCTAGGACTGACAA
>NW_017315044.1:593-860 GCF_000935625.1 Nanorana parkeri
TGGTGGCCTTTCTCCCTAAGGGGGAGGAAGCGCCGAAGACCGCAGAGGCGGTTGAAGCCATGAGGCCCTGTGTACGCAGTACTACACGGTGGGAGTGCTTGCACGAGGCCAAGGCCGTGGCCCCTGACCGTGGGGTGTCTGGTTTCGAGTTGCATGCACTGGGTTACCCAGCCAACCCATAGAGGAACACACACGCAACATCCCCAAGAGTGGACCCCGCCTACACGCGGCTCGCGGTATACTGAGACGCCGCAGCTGAAACGGATC
>NW_017315045.1:0-860 GCF_000935625.1 Nanorana parkeri
ACCCTAACTTACAGTGTATAATACACTCAAATAGCCAATCATACCCTCCCTTTTTTTTTTCCAACAATACATTTCAGCCACCATTTTAGAAAAACCTTAGTTCTCAAACTGCCATTTCATATGCAGAGAGCTTCTCAGTGCATCAACACTTTTCTTCAGCATGGTGAGAGTTTGGATTGTGGGGCACAGCTATATTTTCTGGAGCCACAGATATGCAGAAAACAAAGGTATTCAAATGGATCTAGCTTTACCAAATGTAGAGATTAAATGGATTGGACAAAGAGGGTTAAAGTGGCAGCAATTGATGCCATTAGTGAACTCCTTTTCAGAACTCCAACAACCTGACCTCATGATAATTCATTGCGGCGGCAATGATTTGGGAACTTTGACTGGGGTTGGTCTAGAGCTCTTTATAAAGGACACTTTTGCACAATTAATGTCACGTTTCCCTCATACTGCCTTTGTGTATTCCAACATATGCCAAAGGCAAAAGTGGAACTGGTCCAATAAATTTTGTCCACAAATTGAGAAAGCTAGAAAACATGTGAATAAAGCTGTTTCTGCTTATCTCAGAGACTATGGTATGGGTGCAATATACCACAACAATATCCGCTTTTATATGAAAACCATCTACAGAAGTGATGGAGTGCACTTTACAGATCATGGAAACAAAGTGTTTCTCAACAACATCAAACTCTGCATTGGTACTTACTTGTAGGTACCAAAACACAACGGCTCTTCTTAGAGCCACCCAATAACTAAACACCTAAAATTAAAAAAACAAATGGAAAATATTATTTTTGTGCATCCACGGTCCGCTCGCAGCACGCGTAAGTTCGCGAATAGTACGCGTACAGCGA
>NW_017315046.1:0-860 GCF_000935625.1 Nanorana parkeri
CAGAATCTGCAGATCGTGTTAATAGACTGAGAACAGTGCATGTTGAATACCCAGATGCAGGTCTTGTTGTTGCATGGGCAAGACTTGAGAAAGCCTATGGTAGCTCTGAAGCCATAGAAAGCGCTCTGTTCAAGAGACTGCAAAACTTCCCAAAAATAGGGAACAAAGATCATCGCAAGCTCCAAGATCTAAGTGACCTCCTCATGAAGCTAGAGTTGGCAAAGACAGACCCACGTCTACCTGGACTAAGCTTCCAGGATACTGCTCATGGTGTCAATCCAGTGGTGTCTAAACTGCCATACGGCCTGCAAGAGAGATGGGCGCAACAGGGCTCAAGGTACAAAAGAGACTATAACCCAACTTGCCTGCTCCATCATCATCATCACCGAGGTATGATAACACAGCAGCTAAATATAGAGACTTTAATAGAGCAATATCTGTTAAAAGGATAGACATCTCACCCTCCATAACCTCTCCTACTAATCAGAGTGTTATGGACGATGGAGATAAAGACCCTAATCGTCAGTGCCCTATTCACAAGAAGCCTCACCCCCTTAAGAAATGCCTAGGCTTAGGGCAAAGACTTTACAAGAGCGCAGGGAGATTCTCCAGAAATTTGGAGTATGCTACAGGTGCTGTGCTTCTTATGGTCATTTTGCTAAGGACTGTAAAGTTGTCATCAGGTGCACAGAATGAAGCAGCGACAGACACGTTACAGCTATGCATCCTGGCCCACCTTCAGACAATCCACAGCAGCCTCCTACCTCCAGCCCTCTCTCAAATCATGGCGGGGAGCAACAAGGTCATGCTCCGGCCACCCCAAGTGTTTCTTCCTTATGTACTGTAATCTGTGGGGAGAG
>NW_017315047.1:0-860 GCF_000935625.1 Nanorana parkeri
CAGACTTTGTGAAAATTAATATTTGTGTCTTTCTCAAAACGTTTGGCCACTTTTTGTATTTGCCGTAGGGATTTATTTGTGTTGAAGGAATAAAAAGATAGGTAAAGTACCACCAATGAGAGGTTTTCCCAGGTCCCACGACTTAAAACAGTATAGGTGCTAACTTGTTGACTTACCAATCAGTTGATTGTAGTTATCCTGTAGCTTATGAGGTTTAATACCTTTCTTTAAAGGAGAATTATGAGGTGAGTGATTTTCACCCAGCCTCATAATCTGAGCCGACCTGTGACAAAAAAACTGTCACAGGTCGGCTCAGTAGATCGGGAAGTGAGCGAAAACATACCGCAGCTCGCTCACTTCTCGATCTATCCCTGCAGAGAGCCGTGACTGTCACTCACGGCTCTCTGCAGTGATTTCTCCCCTCCCCTGTCAAATCCTCCAGCGCTGACTGGCGGAACAGACGGGGAAGGGGGCGGGCACAGCTGGCTCTGCCTCTGAATAGGCAGAGTCAGCTGTCAATCCTGCAGCTGGGTGTATCTCGACAGCAATGCCGGGATCCGTCCCGGCTGCGGCGTCTCAGTATAGCTGTAGTATAGCGGCGTCTCAGTATAGCTGTAGCTCATGGTATACTGAGCATAGGGTGACGGGAGCGCTCTAGTTTGTGTTCTCCCGTGACCCTTAGGAGAACTATGGAGAAAGCCCTGACCCCATAGTTCTCCTTTAAGGAAGAGACGGCAGATGTAGTGAATGCTTCAGAGAAACCCTGTAATCATGGCCCACTGGCTCCCTAATGCAGGGCAGTACATGTATTTATAACTTTAAGCTGATCATTATCATGTAGAAGATGAACAAAGATTTAC
>NW_017315048.1:0-860 GCF_000935625.1 Nanorana parkeri
AGGAAAAATTAAAAAAATTACACTTGGAAAAGAGGTGATTAAGAGGAGATATGATTGTCCTGTACAAATTATTTAATGGTGATTGTAGAATCAGTAATAAACCGTTTACTGTAACTTCACAAGAAGACTAGAGGGCATTGCCTAAAATTGGAAGCAAAAAGGTTTATTCTAGTATAGACGCATTCAAGAAACTTTTGAATGTTTTCCTCACTGAACACAATATACAGGGGTATAGGTACTCTTAATGACTCATACACTAAGTGGTACATACACACAACCACACATAAGTCGAAATAGATGGCCCTCTGGCTTTTTGCAACCTTAGCAACTTTGTAACTACTCGGTATACCGTGGGTGTTACTGTGATGGAGAACATACAACTTCTTCTCCATTCACTTTGCCAGTGGAATGCTCACATTAAATTATATATATATATAATTTAATGTGAGCATTCCACTGGCAAAGTGAATGGAGAAGAAGTTGTATGTTCTCCATCACAGTAACACCCACGGTATACCGAGTAGTTACAAAGTTGCTAAGGTTGCAAAAAGCCAGAGGGCCATCTATTTCGACTTATGTGTGGTTGTGTGTATGTACCACTTAGTGTATGAGTCATTAAGAGTACCTATACCCCTGTATATTGTGTTCAGTGAGGAAAACATTCAAAAGTTTCTTGAATGCGTCTATACTAGAATAAACCTTTTTGCTTCCAATTTTAGGCAATGCCCTCTAGTCTTCTTGTGAAGTTACAGTAAACGGTTTATTACTGATTCTACAATCACCATTAAATAATTTGTACAGGACAATCATATCTCCTCTTAATCACCTCTTTTCCAAGTGTAATTTTTTTAATTTTTCCT
>NW_017315049.1:0-860 GCF_000935625.1 Nanorana parkeri
GGCATGGAGTTGGCTTCCCAGGCAATCAGGAAGCCGAGCAGCGTGTCATTACCCGCTGCCCGGCTTTTTGATTGCAAGGGAAGGCGGCTCCATGCTGATTGACCGGCTCAATGCTGATTGGCAAGGAAGCCGGCATCCCAGCCAATCAGCATGGAGCCGGCCAAACAGCATGGAGCCGGCCAAACAGCATGGAGCCGGCCAAACAGCATGGAGCCTGCTTTCTGGCCAATCAGGAAGCCGGGCCGTGAGCCATTACCTGGGGCCCGGCTTCCTGATTGGCTGGGAAGCCGGCTCCATGTTCCCTCGCAGCATTGCCGGTCAGAGGAAATCTTCCTCTGACCGGAAGTTGCAGTATCGGGATAAGTATCGGAGCATTTGGACGAGTACGAGTACTCGCCCAAATGCTCGGTATCGCACCGATACTAGTATCTGTATCGGTGTATCCTTAGTTAAAACTTACTTTTTTGTCACCACTTCTTTTCTTTTTTATTGGGTTTAAAAAAACAAACAAATGCAATCATTTGGTTATTTTAACTAAATATACAGCACTAATAACTCAATTAGTGAATTTTAAAAATACTAAATACAAGTGTATATACACAAACTGTTTCTAACATGCAACTGTGTCACTATGGTGCAATTAATGCTAATATCGTATTAGTCCAATAACAAGTGACGTGTGAAACACAATGTTATTAAATAATATTTGGTGTCAATATCCTCTATACTGTAGATAAAAACCGTGACTGAAAACAAATTGTCAAACCATCATGCTATCATGTTTCAAAAAAATAAACAAATTTTCTGTATCCTTCACATTAATTCATAGTTACATAGTTACATAGTATTTGAGGTTGAAT
>NW_017315050.1:0-860 GCF_000935625.1 Nanorana parkeri
AGCTACAGCAGAAGCCCTGGGTTCAGATCCGGTTCCTGACAGTAATGGGTTCACCTTGTACAGGCATTCTTCCACCTCCTAGTGCTTGCCTGGGAAAGAAACCCCACCCCACTACCCAGGTGTTTAGCTTGCACTGAATATGAAGTGAGAGAGGTCCCAGTTAAAACAGTATGTGGACTTTATTATATGCAGAGACAAGAGCCAGCCCATGTACAATAATATTTAGCAAGCCTCTAACTTTGTATACAGGATACATTCTCGGACACAGCCGAGGCGGGACAATTAACTTAAAAGCAGGGCGGTTCTGGGAAATATGGGACAGTTGGCAAGTGGTACATAAATCCCTCTCATACCTTTTAGGATTAGGGCAGATCTAAACCCAGAAACAAAAATTGCATATATTGCAGCTCACATGTCCAAAGAGGGGATAGCTGCATTCATTTCCAGGCTTTCTTTCCATTATTTTCACTGGTAATACAGCCAAATAAACACTTCCTGTCCTAGGATGGCTACGCTCGCTAGCATGGTATCTATGATTTCTGTCCGGCTAATGGGGAGTGACGACGACAAGGAATTGTCTGGTAAGATCAGCCGGCATTTTCTATACTTGCAAGAAATGTTCTTAGCCTGAAAAATGAAAAGTAATTCATCCACCGCATCCAAAGACTGGTAAGCTGCAACATATAACATTTTTAGTTTTGGGTTTAGATATCCTTTTCGTTATAGGATCTATCTGCTAGTGTTGATCTGTTCTCACTCTAAGATCCTGTTCTGTACGTTAGAGCGTGTGACCTGTCCCTCAATGTGTGCTACAGATGAAATTGTAATTGGTGAGGGTGCTCTCCGCACACCTTTCAGCA
>NW_017315051.1:0-859 GCF_000935625.1 Nanorana parkeri
TGGTGGGCGTGCCCCGCCAGGCCGCCTCGTCACTGGTGGGCATGCCCCCACAGGGCCACCTCGTCACTGGAAGCCATGTCCCCGCTGTAGAAGCGCCAGTCGGGACCGGACTGTGGCCTGAGACCCGACACAGGGTCTTGTCCTGTGGTGCCTCTTTATAGATCGTTGGTTCGGCCACATCTGGAGTACGCGGTCCAGTTTTGGTCGCCTGTACTGCGAAGGGATGTCCTTGAACTAGAGAGAGTCCAGCGGAGTGCAACCAAACTAGTTAGGGGAATGGAGGACCAGAGCTATGAGACAAGGCTTCTGAACTTAAACATGTTTACGCTGGAATTAAGGAGATTAAGGGGGGATATGATTTTCATGTACAAGATGTTCAATGGTGACAGCAACATTGGCAACAAACTGTTTAAAATTAACTCCATTACAAAGTGTAATGATCCGTGCAAACTCTGCGGGAGGTATAGGATCACAACTGCGGAGGTAAGCGTAAAGGGTTCACTGTCACACTTTAGTGTAGTGAGTGAAGTCGGAACCCCTTACACATCATATACCATTCTGATTGCAGGAGGAATTAAATGGTAGAGGTGAATTCCCACAACCCTCAATTCTACAGCATTGGGGCCAGTTGGGAATTGTAGTTCTCTCCCCAAGTTTACTTCACTAGGGAGGTCAAAGAGACAGTAACTCTATTGCATCTAGTATTTATGACAGTCCAGAGAAGAGGGTAAGGCAGTTTTTAGAACTGTCAGGATCGGACCCCGCTCCGTAGCCCAAGAACATGGCAGGGACGGCCCCGTCAACAGCGTCCTGTTAGGTGGACTTCCCACCTAACAGCAAGTAGCCATTACCACATGCT
>NW_017315052.1:0-859 GCF_000935625.1 Nanorana parkeri
AGCTTGTTTGCTGATGACCTGCTTCTCTATATCTCTAATCCCTGTATTGGCTTTCTATCATTCTTAAAATAAATAGAGCTGTTTGGACGACTAATTATCGTATAAACGCATCAAAATCTGAATGGTTAGATGTTACACTCCCAGCATGTGAACGAGAGGCTATTCAGACTGGCTTCCCGTTTAGGTGCAGGGAGCGAGGCATTAAATACCTCTGAGTATATGTGGCGGTACGAGAATCAGATGTTTTTTAATTAAACTACTCACAATTATTGGTAGAAACGCAGCATAGACTAATTCGTTGGGGCCCGAAAATGCGTGGATAGGATGGAATTGATTAAAATGGATATTTTGACAAGATTTATCTATTCCAAACTATCCCGATGAAAATTCCAAGATCTTATTTAAGGACCCTGAGGTTAGCTATGATTAAATATGTTTGGGGATGTACCCCGGCACGTTTAAGACACGATATATTAGTAATGCATAGACAGGACAGTAGTGCAGGTCTTCCCCATATGGAGCTATATTACTGGGCAGCAGTGCTAACCCATATCATATTTCTAATTTCCCATTTCCTCTACCGGAAATAAATTGTGGATATCTATCAAACAAGCAGCTACTCCTTTAGTGCTGACTGCGATTCCATGGATTTAGCCCCAGAAAAGGCCTCAACAGGGGCCTTTACCTCCATTAGTTAAAACACTATGAAAATTTGGGACAGGACAAAAGCTATAGAATATATCAGATTACGTGGGACCTCTTTCCCCTTTAATAAGTAATCCAGATTTTCCGAGCAGGGTACATTAGCCCACGATTTCTAAAATGGACCGCTATGGAACCAGCCCCTATTATTCAAGCA
>NW_017315053.1:0-437 GCF_000935625.1 Nanorana parkeri
ATTGTTGGACCAGATACATGAAAATGCTATTGAACTAAGCGCCTTCTGCTAAGTAGGGGAGCAAAGAGAGCCAGGCCCGCCGTTTCAGTACTAGAAATCTCCTGTGAACCAATTGCATGAATCACTAGGAATCTTACAAGTAACTACTAGAGGACAGAGTTAGGTAGAAGATCAGGAAAAGAATGAGTAGAGTAGAAGGGGAAGGTCAAGAAAGGGGGGAAGGGGTGGATGCGAAGGGCTGGGCGCAGATCCCCATCTAAGAGGCCAATGAACCAAAACCAGTTCTGCAAGGCGTCTAAGGTGGAGTAGCGCAGAGGAAGGGCTGGAGATTGGTGGAGGAGGAGAAATGGATCCACACACTCCACTGTGTCATAAATTTGGAGAAGGTATCCGTATCATTTGCTAACATCTCCTCCATACGCATTATGTCATTCACA
>NW_017315053.1:458-859 GCF_000935625.1 Nanorana parkeri
CCCCCCCCCAGAGGGTCCTGGCAGTGGTGTAGCGAGAGGGGGCAGAGGGGGGAATGTGCTCCTGAGCGGCCGTCTGAAGAACATCCACAGACAGGCAGGGGGGTTTGTATTATCTGTGATTAGTCCAAAGTCCACTGTGTTGCAAAGTCCATAGTCTAGTGCTTTCCTATGTCCCAAGTCTATTGTGTTCCTAAGGGTCTCTGCACACCTAGACGACACATCACCGCACGTCAATCGTGCACGATTCCGGCCAGTCAGTAGTCGCCTAGGCGTGCACCGATCGCGCTGTAGGTGTGCCATTTTCTAACTGCAACCTAGTCGCGCCGGGTGGATTGTGCTAAAACAGCTGCGCGTTGTTTACTTTTTTTCTGCGATTGCTGTGCGGATGTCACCCCATTGAA
>NW_017315054.1:0-859 GCF_000935625.1 Nanorana parkeri
ATGTCACCCCATTGAAATCAATGGGGCCGCCCGGCAATCGCTGTGTGCACTAGCACACGATCGCGCTCCCCCAGGATGCGCCTCCCAGGTGTTGCTGAGGTCTGCACCTAGCCTTAAGCTTTGAAAAGAGTGGGGAAGTGTTATATGTTCTTCAAAGCAAAGATCAGGTAATCACCAGCACACACAAAATACAATCATGGATCCTGGTTCTATTTAATGAATCATCGTCACAGCTCATCATAAAATGCCAACTTTTACGGGGCCATGCAGAGTCCTTTTTCAGGGTGACCTAGGTCCCCTGCTTGGCCCTTAAACATTGGCATTTTACGACGAATTATGACGATGGTTCAATAAATAGAACCAGGATCTGTGATTGTATTTTGTGTGTGCTGGTGATTATCTGATCTTCACTTCGAAGTTACACATGCCGCCTTCCATGTCATCACTATGAGCACCACTATCCTGCAAGGCCACAATGCTGTATGTAGTGCAGGTGACTAATGACACATTTTCTTCAGTTTTTAATTCTTGTTTGTGTCACCACTCAGGATACATTTTTTCACTTCCTTAGCATGGCAGAAAGTGAGTAGAGATCTCCCCAATGTAAAGAGGAAAGGCCACCTTGGTTACTGAAACAAATGTCCCCATTGTAAAATGGCCCATTTCTCATGTTCTGGTAACCAGTGTAATATTTTGGATTTCTCCTCAGTTTTAGCTTTGCTGATAGTGGACACCAGGATGGATAGTGATGGTAGATTCTTCACAATGCCATCAGAGAATGCAATAAAAATCGGGCAAGTTTCTAACCTCTTCCCACTCTATCAAAAAAATAATGTTTTGGCTGGAGTTCTACATTACA
>NW_017315055.1:0-316 GCF_000935625.1 Nanorana parkeri
CCCCTAGTTACTGAAGCTGACACAGGTTGGCTCCCTTGATCAAGAACTGAGCGATCACATACCGCTGATCATGCAGTTCCTGCACTCTCTCTCAGCAGGGAGCGGTGATTGTCAGTCACAGCTCCTCGCAGGAATACCCCCCTCTCTGATCCTCCAACGCTGACTGGAGGGATGGATGGGGCGGACACAACCTCTAGAGAGGTAGAGTCAGCTGTCAATCAGGTGGTGGGGTGGATCTGGACAATATTTTTTGGATCCATCCCAGCTGCAGCGTGGCTCTGCTCTGTCAGCATATAGCGGGCAATATTGCAGGGGG
>NW_017315055.1:526-859 GCF_000935625.1 Nanorana parkeri
TTCTGCTCGCTACCTCCGATAAAAAAAATGTACACAAAATTTCAAAAAAGTTAAAAAAATTATTTAAAAAAATGTAAAAAAAATAAATAAAAATCAAAGATGAATTCGCTATTCACTTGATTGGATAATCCATTTTATGAAGATTTTCAACTCCCTTGTTGTATCAGCATTAAAGTGGCAAAAGTGCGAAATTAAATCATAAAATTACTTTCAAGTACCCAAGCTATTAAACTTCCTGGCGGTATTCCCAAGTGTGGCTCGGGGGTTAATTTTCTGTACCATAAGCAGTAAGCCCGAGCCACACTCGGGAATACAGCGTAGCATCTCTTACCT
>NW_017315056.1:0-858 GCF_000935625.1 Nanorana parkeri
GATTCTAGGAAGGGCACCTGTCCAGAGTTCGGGGCATAAACCGTGGCGAAGATCACCCTATGGCCATGTAGATCCTCTTTAACAAACAGCATTCTCCCCTCCGGGTCTGCATAGTGGTCTACATATTTCCATGGCAAGGACTTAGCTAAAACAATGCTCACTTCCCTGGATTTGGAATCCAGGGAAGGGGCATGGTAAGATGTAGGCTTCCCAAGTTCGGGATCTGGTCAACTTTAAAATGGGTCTCTTGTAGGAATGCTACATGGGTCCTCTGTCGCCACAGCTCATTCAGTAGATTCGATCTCTTTTCTGGGACATGGAGCCTCCTAACATTTTATGTGGTAACAATAACAATCGGCATGATGTGTAGCTCTGCTCACCTCTCCTGCGTAACCGCTCCCAGTACTCCCAGGAGGTCCCCTCCAGTTCAGTCCGGGGGGCTTAATTCACGGCAGCGGGGTCCTTCGCCTGGAGGTCAGCTCCCGGCGTCACGGGGTTGGGCACAGACAAACACAAAGGAAGACTGGACAAAGACACTGTGTGAGAGACAAAACAACCACTAGGATGAGACAGAAAGAAAGAGAAAAGATAGAGAGAATAGCACTAGTCACACCGAGGGTGAGGCAACGTCTGACCCTAGTGCGGGAAAGAGAAAAGCAATGAGAAAGAAGACAGATATAACCCAGGTGTTCCTATGGGTTAACTCCAACGCGGAGAGGAAACACTGAAACTTGGGGAAAAAGGCTGAACACTGTAGATAAACAGAGTGAGTTATGGAGAGCATATACCAATCCTGGACAGCCAAACGCCCCTTTGGTAATGCACCTGGAGATACTAAGTCGTCACCAGGCCAGGTGC
>NW_017315057.1:0-300 GCF_000935625.1 Nanorana parkeri
ACTAAACAAATTTTTATTTTTTTTTCAAAACGAAACTAAACAGATTTTTTGCTGGTGCACATGTCTACTGGCTAGTGTTCTGGGCTCCAGCTGGGAAGAGGAACAGAGGTGTTCAGGAGTCAGGAGGACTCCACCCAGACGTCAGAGGGGGCCAGGTGGCTGTGTGTGCTGGAGGCACCTCGTAGGCAGCCGAGGAGACAGAGAGCCAGTGACACATGAGGGATGTGTTTGAGTGCCCACGAGGGGAGAGGTCAGGAAGGTCGGTGACCCTAGGACCGCTACGACACACTGCTGAGAGAG
>NW_017315057.1:471-858 GCF_000935625.1 Nanorana parkeri
TCAAAGATTTTCCAAATTAAATCTTCTTGTCAACTGTTTGTGTAAATCACAAGGTGATAATCTAAAAAAAACTCCAAATGACTAATAAAGTAGCAAACGTCCTGTGTCAGTGTGTAAAACACATAATTGAAACAAAGTGTTCATGAATTCATTAAACGCAGGCAGCTCTCTCTCAAAAAAAAAAAAAGTGTTGTCTTAGTCTTTCTTTGTGCATCACTCTGCCCACTCTTGTAATTTTATGGTGTATTTTTTGCTGAAGTGCTCATAAAAAACACTAGTGCTCTGATAAATAAGCCTCTCACCTCCGTGTTCAGACCCTTGGGTCTCAAAGCGTTCTTATAGGGTAAGGCCTTGTTCACACCTGGGCGTTTTTCCTAAGCACGTCAC
>NW_017315058.1:0-858 GCF_000935625.1 Nanorana parkeri
TACTCAGACCCAAAAAAGTGGTATCGGTGCATCCCTACTTACGTACCAAAGAAATTAATGATACTGCATACATAGTTTTCAAAAAATACCTTCTGTACACATCGCCGGCTGAGTTGACACCATACACAGAACCATCTGTTCCAACCTCTATCATCACCAGACTGCCTTCAATCTGCTGCCATTGGTTTCCCTTGCAGGCAGTTGGGTTGACATTGTTGCGGAAGTAGATGTTGTTGCCGCTGTTCACTCCCCAGCAGCCCACTGGCCCACAGCTGTAATATTTCAGTGATCCTTCAAGTGGGGTGAAGGTTACAGCAGAAGATTTTGAAATTGTGCAACTCTGTTTCAAGCAGTAGATGTTGTCCTGGGCGTTCACTCCACTCAAGAACTTATTACCACCAGCATCTACCTGCTTCAAGAGCCCTGTGGAAAAAGCACAGAACAAAACATTGCCCCATTAAATTAAATGCAATAACAAAGAAAAGATTATAATACAGTAATACCTTGGTTTACAAGTAACTTGGTTTGAGAGTGTTTTGCAAGACAAGCAAACATTTCTGAAAATGTTTGCCTTGATATACAAGCAATGTCTTGCAATAAGAGCAAAATTCTGTAGAAAAACACCACCCAAATAAGGCTGTAGCAGTGCGAGCGATGAATCTGTTTAATGACAATGCAATGTCGCATTGGATAGATTCCTTGTTAAGGTTTCATGAAATGAAAAAGATTCCATTGAGTCAAGAGATAGCAGTGATTCCGTTAGTGATAGTGAAACTCGTCCTACACAATAATCCTCCTCTCCGGTAATCGATTTTTTTTTATATTTTGTACAGTATTATGTTACAGTACAGTATTGTA
>NW_017315059.1:0-858 GCF_000935625.1 Nanorana parkeri
TGGGTCAGACTAATCCAGCACCTTATTAATCTTAGTGGCCCGATTAATAAGATTAATAATCAGATTAATAAGTCCGAAAGCTGTGGACTGGGAGGGGGGCCTCTTTAAGACTGCTGTGACTTTAAGACTGCGGTGGCGGGAGAAGAGAACAAGAAGCTGGACTGCTATCGTCTGTGCCTGCTTCGATTGGGCTCCTTGGAGGCCCCAGCAGTTTCCTCCGCCCACCTCAGCTGCCATTGGTGGGAGAGGAAGACTGCCCAACTGCAGTTGGCCGTCTTCTGCTGCGCGGGAGAGAGAGCACCTGGAGCTGGCTGGACGTGTAGGAAACCTCGCTGCTCCCCCACCAGTCCCTGTACTTTCTTTGTGACCTCTGCAATGCGTTACATACTGACCGCTGACCTCTGTACTGACCTCTGTACTGTGCCTCACACCCTGACCTCCCAACTGTGCGTCACACCCTGACTTCTGTATTGTGTGTCACACCCTGACTTCTGTACTGTGTGTCACACCCTTACCTCTGTAGTGTGGGTCACACCCTGACCTCTGCACTGTGCGTCACATTGCTGACCTCTGCACTGCGGGTCACATTGCTGACTTCTGCACTGCGTGTCACATTGCTGACCGGTGTACTGTGCGTCACACAGCTGGCCTCTGTATTCTGCATTGCACCACTGACTTCTGTACTGTGCATTGTTACTGATCTGTGTACTCTGCGTCACACAGCTGACCTGGCGGAGTTAAGGTTGGGGCCGGGTAGGGGTTAGGTGGGGCAACTGGGGGCGAGTAACTTTTAAGGTCTGGCTATAGCTTAGGACTGGTGTATATATATATATATACAGGGCTCGAAAAATCCACTCG
>NW_017315060.1:0-857 GCF_000935625.1 Nanorana parkeri
GAAAATATTATAGCAGAACTCCATTCAAATATAACAGAATTAAATAAATAACAACCTGGCTCTGCTGTCTGGCAGGGCTATGTGAATCTCAGAACTGAATTGGCAAAAAATACAAATCCTTTCACAGGTAGAACAGCTCCCATATATGTATTAAATCAATACATTTAACTGCTAGGGTTCCGCTTTAAAGAATAACTCTGGCTGGAGCTCGAATAAAACTTTACCCTTGCAGTGGAGATACCCCGGCACTGCAAGGGTTAAGTGCTCATTTTGGTCGGGGTTGTAAAATAACAACAATATACTTCCTAAAACTTCGGTCTCCCTTGGCTGCTAGACTGATCCCTGCTGCCTCTCTACCTCTTCCTCTTCACTCCGCTGATGGAATGTTCCTCCGCATCCTCACGTCTAATACAGTGTATTAGACGTGGTGACTTCACGGGTGCTTTGACTGCCGGGATGGAGGGGGAGTGAGGCTGTGGACCAAAAAGTGCACTTCTTTAAGCCAAATTTTTGTCACATTAATTTCAAAATTGTGGTTGACACAATACCTGCTTCCTTCCTTCTTTCTCTCTTCTTCAGTGTGAGTCACATCAGCCATATCACACGTTAGGCCGTTCATGCCAAGCAAAATCTTTACACCTGGCCCAACCCAACCTTTTCTGCATATATCATCTTCCCACACACAGCAAGTTCAATTCATAAAGCTGAGCAAAGTCTATGAAACTTGGGAGCCAACCTTTGCTGGGTTATCTGCGCACATGTTTTTTAGTAACTGAAATTCACAGTTTCTGGTGTTTATTTGCTGCATACCGTTTCTCCCCGAAAATAAGACCTAGTACTATTTTTGGGAATTGCTA
>NW_017315061.1:0-857 GCF_000935625.1 Nanorana parkeri
GGACGCATTTATGAAGCACAGGCGCATTGAGAGGGAACAGCATAGTGGAGCGGCTGGCTGTGCACACAGCCGATATATACATGCAGATCAGCTTGCATTTTTAATACCCTGTATAGAAATGCGGAGGTAAGTCAAGTCACTTACACTGTTTATGAGGGTCATGGATATTGTTTTCCATTACGTATTGATAATAATATTATTAACATACTCATGTCTTCTTTCCTAATGACAGCACCGACAGCAGTCAAAGGCAGCAAGAGCAAGAGGAGGAGCACACTGGCACACAGACAACTGAGCCCTGCCCCTCCAGTGGACCCCAAAGCCCTACAGCTGATCCAGCAGACTCTGTAGAGCACCCCGGGCCGGATGATACCCCACCACCACCACCACCAGCACCGACAGCAACACCATCTGCACGTCAAGTCCTTGTACCTTTTCGTGGACGGTCCATTGGCAGGCCACGTAGGCAGAGGACTGAAAGAGACAAGGACAGGCTCGTTGATGTGTTGCAGTCCATGTCTCATCCAGTACAACAATTATCATGCGAGGCATTTTTCCTACTCAGTTTGGAGGAGAAACTGAAAAAGGTGCCTAGTACACGACAGACAGAAGCACGCATTGGGCTCATGAACTACCTTGACTCCCTCGTTCCTCCGGGTGGATCCTCACAGCAAACTACTCCCCCCTTACCGGTCCCATCTATTCAATATCCACCCCAACAGGCTACACCCATGGACACCCAACATTCTCAACACTACCCATATGCACCCCTAGCATGCACCACAGCAATATCCTCACCACCCTGAAACATGGCAATCACGGCCTACTTCCCCTTATGTATTCCCCTCCACTAGTCT
>NW_017315062.1:0-857 GCF_000935625.1 Nanorana parkeri
GGAGGTATCACTGAACTAACACACCATAATTTGTACTGATATAAGATAATGAACTTTAATGGCATATTTTACCGAGGGGCCGCAAGAGACGGTGGGCATAGGCGGCAGATGATGAGACGCAGATCGCTAATGTAAGCAAACAGCTGGGCGTCTTGTCGCTGTTTGTACTTTAACACCGGCTGCGTCACACAGTCAGCGAGAAAAGTGACCTGCAAAATGGAAATGACGGCAGCTCAGAATAGGTAATCGTTTCTCTGAAGTTCATTAATATGGCAGATATTCCCATAATGCTCTGGGGCCTATTTAGCAATTCCCAGTACTTTTATATTAGATTTCTTATAAAAATGAGATTTGGCCTGACATGAGGCAGACCGGCTGAGTGGTTTTAGGAAAATGATTTCATATTAAAGTGAATGTGTCATGAGGAAAATAACTTGCTTGTGCCTTGGCTGTCATGCTGACCCTCTGAATTCAACACTTTCTGAGTCACTAACTTGGAATAAGCATGCAGGTCAGGATGGATGAAGAAAAGTCAGGAGCCCCTATCTGCACTAACTTGGAATAAACATTCAGGTCAGAAAAGACGAACAGTCAGGAGCCCTTACCTGTATACTTGTTGTCAGTCAGTGACTCAGTGAACTGAAGTGAGATGGTCTGCGAGACAGCCAGGCAGCTAGTATTTTTGGAAGAAGAGGTCAGCATTGTTTCTGTTATCGGGTTCAATTTAAAGCCCCATTGAACTTTCAGCTTTAAAACAGCTGAATACATTCCAGGTGCATCGAAATAAAAGGTGTGCAAAGTTTTACAGTTTGTTTACTTTAGAAAGCAGCCACAGCCTGAGTAGAAAAGCCTGTCCC
>NW_017315063.1:0-857 GCF_000935625.1 Nanorana parkeri
TAAGACGGGTTTTGAGACCTTAAAACATCCCCCCGAAAATCAGGGGGTCGTTTTATACGCCGGGTACATACGGAAGGATGCGGTATACTGTATGTAGCTTCCGCTACCGCGCTGAGCCAATCACGGCAGGGTTTGTATTTATGAATACAAAACCTGTATTAATGAATGCAAAGCCTGCCGTGATTGGTTCAGTGCAGTATACTGTATGTAGCTGAAGGACGGAGGATGGAGGAACTCGAGGGTTACCGCTTATGGTACTGAAGATTAACCCCCGAGCCACACTCGGGAATACCGCCATGGAGGTTAGTGGGCGCATTCAAACATTATTTTGGGCTGTACTCGTCTTATACGCCGAGTCGTCTTATACGCCGGCAAATACGGTATTATTACCCAATTTTTTGCTAAAACATGAGGCGGGGGTCACGTCGGGTAAATAAGACACCAAACCTGTCAAGCCTTAAAATTGCGCGCGAAACCTCAAAAAAAAAACTCCAATACCCAAAATTTTCCACAGGCAACGCTTTAAAAGCTTTTACCGCTCATCAGTTCCGTGTTATCGGTGATTGACGGTCCGAGAATTATTGCCGACACTGCGACGTTCGCGGCGATATGTAACGTGTGTAGCGTAATTGTCGTTTTCGCACGCTGGCGCATCGAACGCGTATTTACGTTATGTGTGTGTAAACGGGGGGGGACTTAAACATTTTGGGGTTTTTTATAAACTTTTTTTTATATGTGACTTTTATTTTACTTTTTTTTATCTATATATATATATATGTTTATACTTCTTGTTATTGCTATCACATAGGGGGAGGGATAACAATCCCCCTATATAATAGCACAGGCACACTGACAGG
>NW_017315064.1:0-856 GCF_000935625.1 Nanorana parkeri
ACCGATGCTTGTATCTGTATCGGTGCATCCCTAATATATATATATGTTGGGTTTTGGATAACTCAGTGATTAAAAGAATTGGGAGGTGGGATTCTAGTTGTTTTAAACAGTATGTGACCTAACTTGTCTATCAATTACAGGTGTTAGAAGTGTGGTCTGGAACGTTGGACACTCTTAAATTTTTTGGGCACACAAGCATGCCTCTCAGCTCACTTAAATATGGATTATTTCAATTTGAGAGTTTTCTGGAAAGGTATCTGGGGCATGAGTTGGGAAGATCTGTTTGATACTTTATCCTGTTTATTTCAGGTGTGGCCAGCTCCAGACATTCTTATTTTACATTTGGAAAGTAATGATATCATTAAGTTTCCGACACTGGATCTGCTTTTTAAAATGAAGTCAGATTTATATCGTTTACGTAATACTTACCCACATGTAGTGTTAATATTCTCTGAAATGGTGCCTCGCTTAGCTAGTTTGTTATCCCCCTTGGCGAAACCATTTGAAAAAATTTGTAAATGCATCAATATGGCAATGGAAAAATTCATGCCGCTCATTGGCGGTTTTTCTTATAGACATCGGGAGCTGGAAGGTGGTTTGACAGGTTTGTATCGTCAGGATCGTGTACACCTTTCTGATATTGTTTTAGAAATTTTCAATCTGGATCTTCAATGCTGTATTGAAATGGCCGAGGCTGGTGGTGGTGCCGGGATTGCTTGGCGCAATCCCGGCGGTTGGGGACTTTAAGTCTGGTTATGATTAATTAGATATTGCTTGAGTTTTGATGACTGAGCAATCTACGTTTGGTTTTAAAGTTATTAACGGTTTGATTAATTCAGCTAAGTTTTAAACCAAT
>NW_017315065.1:0-856 GCF_000935625.1 Nanorana parkeri
TGCCATCCGGTTGCCATTCTCAATTGGCGGCGCGCGGGGGGTCGTATTGGGGAACGCGGCCGTGGGACGGCAGGGAGAGTAAATCCGGCCCTGTTTCTGTAGTTATCTAGTCAACTTTGATAGGATACATATTTTAACCATCGTTTCGTGTTCGACCGCACCGCGTTTCGTAACTCGATCGTACGGAAGCGCGATCGAAAACGGAATGGCCAGAATTCGACAGTTTCCACAGAAATTAACTTATTTTAGCAAAATAAAAGCATTTTCACTTTGAGTGATAGATAATGTGGCATAGAAACTTCCGGATTTCACTTTATATGCGCGCAATCACGTCCGTCTCCATTCCAGCCTGTCATTCAGTGTGAGCAGAGTGATAGTGAGACTTGGAGTTTTTGGAAAATTTGGATTGAAAAAATGTCAGACATTCCCTCAGAGTCTGATGGATCGTCACCTTCCACAACGGGGACACCTGAGACCCCCCGAAAAAAAAGAGCCAGTAACATGACTTTTGACGAGATGGTGGAGCTGGTGCGCATCTTTGATGCACGTGATTATGACTGCCGTAAGGGCACTTACGGTAAAAGTGCCAATGCCCGCAAGGACAGGATTCTGTCCAAGGTGCTCTACACCATTCGGAGAAAATTTTCCTTGGAGAGGACAAAAGACCAGGTCCGCAAACGCTGGTCAGACTTGAAGACGCGGGAGGAGGATCAGCTGAGATCCATACGGCGCGTCATTGCTAAACGTTAAGTGCCATGCGTTTACAGTTAAAGTAACATGCCTAGCAATACATCTGTTGATATAGTCCTTTTTTTATGCAATGTGAATGTGTATATGCTTTGCCTTCAGGACTCAT
>NW_017315066.1:0-308 GCF_000935625.1 Nanorana parkeri
CAATGCATGCTTCAAAAAGACTAAATGCAAGTGCTGTTTGTTACAATTTGGTTCAGTTGGGGAAATGTGTGAAACCCGGGTGAAAGTTGTGCAACTCTTGACATTTATAAATTAGACCCAGAGGCGGAACTAGAAACCTCAGGGCCCCCGTTCAAGAAACAATGCATGCTGGAAGCTGTGGTCAATGTCGGTGCCTTGGAAGTTACTGGGGCTGGGCCCAGGGCCGGTGCTGCCACTAGGCAAACTAGGCAGCTGCCTAGGGCGCACAGCTACCTAGGGCGCAGCCTTGACCACTCACCCCCCATGGC
>NW_017315066.1:356-855 GCF_000935625.1 Nanorana parkeri
TTGCACCCACAGGCACATCTGACAGAACCTTCACAGACCTTGGGAGCCATTTACAGCCTATTGCACCCCTAGAGACCACCAGTGACACCTTTTGTTTGGTTTCCTCATTGACTCTAATGCATTTTTTCGGGGGAAATTAACTCTTAATTTAGCTCATCCTTACTCATTGGCCATGTTTGACCTCTGGCTTGTCCTCTACTCAGGTCTGCCTGACCGCATTGTCACCACAATGCTCTTTTATTACTGAATTCAACCATACTTATACTCTGTAATCCAGAACTTAAAAGCCTGGGAGCTCCAGAATGTTCAAGGCGCTCGAGGTAAACTTTGCTACAGAGGTGGCTCATGAGCAGGGGCGTAACTAGAAATCACAGGGCCCCATAGCAACATTTTGTACGGGGCCCTGTGACTTTTAGTTAGCGACATGTTGCACGGGGCCCTGTGACTTTTAGTTATGCCCCCTTGCAGAGCCCACTTGAGATGCCACGCAGCCCACCTG
>NW_017315067.1:0-365 GCF_000935625.1 Nanorana parkeri
CTGCCCTCTGCACTCTATGCGTTCCTTACTTCTGCCCTCTGCACTCTATGCGTTCTTTACTTCTGCCGTCTGTGCGTTCCTTACTTCTGCCCTCTGTGCGTTCCTTACTTCTGCCCTCTGTGCGTTCCTTACTTCTGCCCTCTGTGCGTTCCTTACTTCTGCCCTCTGCACTCTACGCGTTCCTTACTTCTGCCCTCTGTGTGCTTTACTTACTTCTGCCCTCTGTGCGTTCCCTACTTCTGCCCTCTGTACATTACTTCTGCCCTCCGTGCGTTCCTTACTTCTGCCCTCTGTGTGTTCCTTACTTCTGCCCTCTGCGTGTTCCTTACTTCTGCCCTCTGTGCGTTCCTTACTTCTGCCCTCTG
>NW_017315067.1:524-855 GCF_000935625.1 Nanorana parkeri
GTTCCTTACTTCTGCCCTCTGTGCGTTCCTTACTTCTGCCCTCTGTGCGTTCCTTATTTCTGCCCTCTGTGCGTTCCTTACTTCTGCCCTCTGCGCGTTCCTTACTTCGGACCTCTGCACTTTGTGCGTTACTTCCATAGGGTCAGGGTTTTGTGTATAGTTATATGTAGAATTTAGATATGAGACAGAAATGGCTGCTGGAATTAAAAACGCTTGTCTTAAAATATGCAATGTATGCAGTTAATTTTTTATTTTTGTTGGCATTTTATTTCATTATGGACAGGGCTTTCAAAATGTTAGGGTGTCTCACCAGTCTGTCAAAAATGTCACC
>NW_017315068.1:0-277 GCF_000935625.1 Nanorana parkeri
CCATCCATCCGCCTGCCTACATTCTGCTGCCGGCATTATCCATCCATCCATCCGGCCCTACCTCTAGTGCGCTAACTCCTCCTTCCAGTCCCGTCCCCGTCCCAAAGGGGATGATGACTATGTTGTGTGTGTGGCAGAGTTTGGCCATTTTGCTAACTTGCTCCACATCCTGCGGCCAAACGACAACATCAGGCGGGTGGCAGCTGGAAGGAAGTAGAGAAAGCATGGACATTGTTCTTCAAGAATTACATCACATTACCCCTCCCCCCCCCCCCCT
>NW_017315068.1:413-855 GCF_000935625.1 Nanorana parkeri
TGCCCCTTACCTGTGCATGGAAATGCCCCTTACCTGTGCATGGAAATGCCCCTTACCTGTGCATGTAAATGCCCCTTACCTGTGCATGGAAATGCCCCTTACCTGTGCATGGAAATGCCCCTTACCTGTGCATGGAAATGCCCCTTACCTGTGCATGTAATTGCCCCTTACCTGTGCATGTAATTGCCCCTTACCTGTGCATGGAAATGCCCCTTACCTGTGCATGTAGATGCCCCTTACCTGTGCATGTAATTGCCCCTCACCTGTGCATGTAATTGCCCCTCACCTGTGCATGGACTCGTCTCTGCCGTGCTGCTCCCGGACAATCATTGCTGTGGATACGTTGGAATCGCCGACCGCGGACCTCAAATCTTCTACAAACTGCCGACAGACCAACAAAGAGATCACATGGCGGGGCCCCCAATCCTTACTGACATAACAT
>NW_017315069.1:0-854 GCF_000935625.1 Nanorana parkeri
TAAAAAAAAAAAAAAAAAAAAGTATAAGAAAGGGTGCCCCACAATATGCAATGTGAAGAAGAAAAAGAAGAAGTTGTTGGCTTTGCATATACTTTATGTACCCAAGAACATTGCTAGCTAAAGTGACGGGTTAATTTACCCCTTCCAATTTCCATTTCTTACTGTGCATGCATAATCATGTTAGGTGGTCTCCGCAACCAATACTAAGACGCAAGAGGTGGGATAGAGAGGCCAAGGCAATCAACTTTGCAAAGTCAGTATTTGCATATCAGAACAAAAGACGTTTTAGGGGTTCCAGAACACTACAGAATACCTTCAAAAAGGTTTCCATCCACTTGTGTGTGCCTGCTTTTCATTGAAAACCCCTTTATTAGTAATACAAAGGGTTGCTCTAAAAGAGAAATCCAGGAAACAGTAAAAGCCAGTCAGTTAATTTTTAAAGCCATCAAAGAAACAATGCATCTGTGATCAGAATATCAGCCCTTTAACCTAGGTTTTCTTTTAAGCAGCAAGCATCCTCTTGTCACATACATTTGGCAATGGTGGTGCTGGAACAATGGGACGCAAGGGTCTTTATTTTAGCATGTCCAGATTTAGGATATGAAGAGAAGGATACCAGCTGTTAAATGGATATAGCTAGCAGACAGCACTACACGAGGACTGCTGGGATGAAATTTAGAATGATTCAGCAAGCAAGTAACCCATCACCCACAAAATAATGTACATTTTACTCTGCTGATGACAAGGCAATCCCAGTGTGCATTGTGCTGTCAAACTGAAGTCATTTTGCCCTTTCAAAAGCAGGAAGTGAAAGCTCTGCAAGTGTAAGCATTTCAAAACCACAGCATTTTACA
>NW_017315070.1:0-854 GCF_000935625.1 Nanorana parkeri
AGGGGGTTTAACACCGCGGATGTCAACTGGTTAAGGAATATGAGGAATTACTTGTTTCACGGTTGTCTGTTTACACACAGAGGGATATGGCAGCTGTGCTGCTGGTCCAGAAGTTTGTTGCATGTCCAGCAGATCTCTGGCTCTCGGTCTGCAATTCTATGTCAAATGATGGGATTCCTGGGCACATGTAAAGTCTACTCATCATTCCATCCACATCCAAGTTTTCGTGTTGTGGGACAGATGGATGAACTGGGTGTCATGGATGAACTGGGTGTCATGAAATTCAGTCATTCTCCATGCAATAAATGTAAAAGTGAAGCATTGCACAACCCCCCATGAATGGATATTGCCAATACCCTTTTGTGGCAAAACACCTCATGCTCAAATGTGTAGACAGTTCATGTGAATGAGTCGGTGTTTTCCCCATATCCTCTAATAAAGGCAAGTGTGTTCATATGTGTCTTGTTCTGTTAATCACGACCAAATGTCATCTACATGTAGTCGAAGGATAATGAAAAAATATAATCGATGACCCCAATCCAAAATCCACCCTTCAAAAAATATCATAATCCAAAACGTGGATTTGGATATCACATATTCGAATGAAATCCGTGCAGCAAAATGCGGATTTTCACGCGCACCGCAGAAACCGGAAGTGCGTCATCATGAACTCGCGCTTGACCCGGATGTGCTACGGCGAGTCAGTTGCTGCCCACATTAGACAGAGAATGCCACCTCTTCTGTTTGGCGAGGCCCAGAAGGCAGTGATTGCGCGTGAGTACATTTATGTAGCGTTTTTGCGCATGTGCAGCTGCACCATATTAGGGCTAATGTTCACATCTGCATGTCTGCTG
>NW_017315071.1:0-854 GCF_000935625.1 Nanorana parkeri
AGTGAGGGAGATACATCGGTGAGGGAGATACATCAGTGAGGAGGATACATCAGTGAGCGTGATACATTAGTGAGGGAGATACATCAGTGAGGGAGATACATAAGTGTGGGTGATACATTAGTGTGGGTGATACATCCGTGAGGAGGATACATCAGTGAGGGAGATACATTAGTGAGGGAGATACATCAGTGAGGGTGACACATGCAGAGCACATCCACCATCCTCCATTACACAGCTTTTCCTGGCCTATGAATGAATATGACACAATATGTATGGCAGTCCCGGCGCCGTTTCCTGGGGTCCCCTCCGCACTCAGTACACAGCTGACATAAATTTTCCTGAGTTGTAATCTGTAAAACATAAACAGAGCGTTCTCCCGCGAATTGTCATTCTCCGCGCCGCGCCGCCGACTCATATAGAGAATAATAATCAGCGCCGGCCTCGCCATACTGACGCCGTCCTCATCCGCTTCAAAGACTAACAAATCATTCATATTTATTAATCATTATTTTGCCTGATCGGGGAACATGTCAATCTTGTCACTGGAGGGATGGCGTCGTTCGCGTGCAATACTTCCCATTATAGTGACGCGGCGAGCACAGAGCAGACTGCAACGGGGCGTCATATAAGGTTAAAGAGGACCTGTCACTGCTGCTCTAGATACTGAGATTCTAAAAAGCTCCCCAGATCTAATAAAAATAACACAGATCCCTGTATGGTCATGGGGCCAGTGCCATGGCAGAGGTCACATGTTCCCTGCCAATGAATAATTAGTGGCCTCGCACCTTGGGACTGCATACATAGTTACAATGTTGCAGTAGTCTGATCACTGGGGGAGGGGAGACTGAGGAAAT
>NW_017315072.1:0-854 GCF_000935625.1 Nanorana parkeri
ATATATCTATATATAGATATATATAGATATATATATATATCAATCAACTGTTTTACCTATGATATTCTGCTAAGCTCATCTTGTGATCCAGAAACACCTGCAAGACCGCAAAGTTAGGTCCTGGATCTCCCTATAGGTCCTATAGGTTACATTACAGTCATGCAATACACCCTGCTCCAAGATCTGCCCTAGTCTGTCTGCATATCAACAATACATAAGTAAAAAGGGGCTGATGATCCTCATGTTACCTCCTGTCGGGATGCTCACTGTCAACATGTGCACTGCACGCAAACCTGAGTGGCCACTAGAGTTGCTCCTCCATCCCCCAGTCTCTCTTATGCAGCACATTGCAGGGCATTGATATCAATACAGATTCAGATATCAATTCTATTTATGTGTATAAAGAAATGTACGGCCTCCCTCCAGCTGCTTTGTTTATGTTTTGGATGAAGTAAGGGACGAAATACAAAATAATAGTTTCCTTTCGGATCCATTTCGATTTTTATTTCTTTCAGCTTTCAGATTTCAAATCCGAAATTTGATTCGGTTCAATATTCGGATTTGGGATCTGTCCGAGTTTTTGTTTCAGAACGAAGTCACATGACCGTGCCTGTAATGCAACCCCCAGCAACCGAACCGATTGGCCAGATCCGAATTTTCATTAGACGGACATTCAGATTCGTTGGCATTCGGACGCGTTACAAGTCGGAAATTCGGATGCATCCGAATGTCCGAATTTCACAAAATTCATACGAATATTCATTCGGTAAGAAACAACATTTACATGTCTAGGGGAGTTCAACCTCTGTCAGGTGTTTGTTTGTGTCTGTGACACCACTTCCCTTCCCTTGCTG
>NW_017315073.1:0-854 GCF_000935625.1 Nanorana parkeri
TGTGTTCCAACTCAACATATATTAGTCTATTGGATTTTTGTTATAAGAACTTTATGGCGACTTGTGGACGAGGACTAGAAGTCTAAAACCAGGGCTATAGATTATTAAATGTTATGAGAGTGTCTATAAAAATTATATTTTAGAGATATATATAAAAAATATGTATGGAAAGCATTAAAAACGTTTTTATTCTTATAAAAAAGGTAAAAACATTAAAAGAAAGTGGATCATCATAAATATAGAAAAAACAAAAATACAAATATATGAATCGCAATATAAAAAATGATTAAAACATTTTTAAAAAAGGATTGTCTGTGCACGGAAATACTTGATTAAATGGACTAATGCTAGTCCATTTAGAGGTATCTGCACCTACCTGCATCACTTTTCAGTTTCCTATGGCTGAATGGTTGGGCTCTGCATCACGTGGCAAGATGTTTACTATAAGTCAATATGATATCAAGTACAAGGGTGGATCCAGCTACATAGTAATGTACACTGGTCATGTATTTAAGGAGCTCTGCTAAGGGAATTTTGTAATTATTGATTTCTGCTATGTTAGACTTCATTGCTTAAATAAACCTTCCCTGAAAGGAACATGGAGGCTTCAGTTGCTGACTTATGTTGCAAATGCCTTTTGTTTGGTTGTTAAGCTGACACTCTTGCTTCAATACTCTGACTAATCTAAATCAAGTATGTATTATTTGTCTCTTTAAAGCAGAAGGTGGGGAACCTCCGGCCCTCCAGCTGCAGTGAAACTATAAATCTCATGAGGCATTGCAAAATTCTCACAGCCACACACACAATGATTCTCAGAGACAGATGCATCATGGGATTTGCAGTTTCACCACAGC
>NW_017315074.1:0-853 GCF_000935625.1 Nanorana parkeri
GTGGGGGGGATATATTACAATGACACCTGAAAGTGGGGGGGGGATATATTACAATGGTACCTGGAAGTGAGGGGATATTACAATGACACGTCGAAGTGCGGGGATATATTGCAAGTGACGAGCCAGCATGCAGCCGGCTTCCTGATACCGGAAGTATGGGGCTAGGCATCTGAACATTAGGGTGAGTATGTGTACTCGCCCAAATACTCGACATCGGCACCATTACGGATACTAGTATCGGTATCGGTGCATCCAAAGTAGATACCAAAGAACGCTGTTTGTGCATTGTTTTTAATATAAGTGGCCATTTTTAGTTAGTTTCAATTGTGTTATATGTTCTTCTAAGAGAATGACACAAGATGAATTGAATCATTAGAGGAACATCACTTTAGCAATCCCTGTAGGAGAGGAAGAAGCTGAAACCTGATCTCAGGTTATTCAACAGCACAAATCAAGTTTCTATAGGAATTGCCCATAGCAGGGAAACAAGCGATTTCTGATTTTAGTTTAACACTGGGCCCAACCACCAGGTGACAGGCAAAGGGTGGAGATTTTGGATACCATCACATCACAAAGGATTAAATATTTAACGGTTAAACGCACCAATATCTGGAATACATTTGCATAGCACTATACTTTTTTTGTTGGATTACCTTTGCAAGGTAATCAAGTTTTAAGTGCATTTAATGACATGGCCTTTGGAATAGATCATAACGCACTATTATACTAATTCATAGTAATTTAGTCAGGTTGAAAAAAGACACAAGTCCACCAAGTTCAACCTATAGAGATAAGAGAAAAATAAAAAATAAAAAATCTACATTTAAAAATATTATTATATACTATACTATAT
>NW_017315075.1:0-853 GCF_000935625.1 Nanorana parkeri
GGTCACAATGCGGGGGCAGCTCATAGAACTGGCCTCCCGCCTCCCGCCGCAAAACAGAGAGAGGGAAGAAGGTAACCGAACTACAGGATGAGTTAGAAGCCCTGGACAGAGCATTAAAAGATAAGTTCGACCGGGGGCTCCTGACACACCTGAACTCAGTGAAGACGGAATTGAACCTCTTGCTGGATCAGGGTGCGGAAAGGGCTCTGAGGTGGACCAAGCATAGATTCTACTCACGGGCAAACAAACCTGGCACATTATTGGCTAGAAAACTTAGAACATTGCCTGATAAACCAGCCCCTATTAGATTGAACGCCCCTGGGGGCACGATATCTGCAAACCCGCTAAAGATTTTAGCATCCTTCCAAGAAAACCTCACCTCTCTCTATTCTAAATCTCGCACCTTTAACGCTGAGAAGGCAGACGATATCTTACAAGATGTTGTACCCCCACAGATCAAACGGGATGACTTGGACCACCTCAGCTCAGAGGTAACCACTGAAGAAATACTTCTGGCTGTTAAGCACCTCAAACCATCTAAAGCCCCTGGCCCTGATGGCTTTTCGGCCCTATACTTTAAAAAACTGGCTCTCCTCCTGGCACCTAAACTGGCCGCAATGTTCAACTCCCTCAGACAGGGCCGAACATTGCACCCCTCCTCACTCCTAGCCTACGTATCCATGATTCCCAAACCTGACAAAGACACACTAGACCCCAATAACTATCGGCCCATATCTTTACTGAACGTTGATATCAAAATTCTAACTAAAATCCTCGCCACACATCTCAAATCTCAATTCAATACTCCCCAATATCGTCCATAGGGACCAAGTGGGCTTTATCCCTGGTAGAC
>NW_017315076.1:0-853 GCF_000935625.1 Nanorana parkeri
ACATTTGCTATGGGGCCCTGTGGTTTCTAGTTACGCCCCTGCTTCAGCCCCTATTTCTCGGCTGTTGAATTGATCACAGGTAGTTCATTAGCCATGATCATACCAAAAGACCCCAGGCCCTGTGTTTTTTAGGCGTTTATATTATTTTAGTTCCACCCTCAGTTCCATTAGATTCAGAGTGAGCTAAGCTGCAATGGTGTTAGTAGAAGTACCCACTGTGCTGTTTGTGGAGGTGTCTTTTGCATTTGTCTCAAAGAATATGTTTTATATTTGGTGCTGCTTGCATTTACTTTAGAGATATTATATATAACATATAACATATAACATATATAAGTGTTCTTCTTTATACAAAAAATTACATAATAAAACATATATGTTACACATAACTTACAGTAAGGTAAAGTTGGGCTCCAAGAAAACAGCTAGGTATACAGTTTAAATAAATATGTGCACTGTTTTACTTGTCAATGCATTTGTCCACATCTGCCCCTGGGGAGACCCTCACATCTGCCCCTGCTGAGACCCTCACATCTGCCCCTGTTGAGACCCTCCACATCTGCCCCCGGTGAGATCCTCTGCATCTGCCCTGGTGAGACCCTCAGTATCTGCCCCTGGTGAGATCCTATGCATCCTATGCATCTAACCCTGCTGAGACCCTCTGCATCTGTCCTGTTGAGACCCTATGCATTTGCTCTTGATGAGATCCTCCATATCTGCTCCTGCTGAAACTCTCCACCCGAGATATCAGGCTAGTACCCCAGAGCAGCACAGAGTATGTATCAAAATTCATATACTATTCTGTATTGCTGTATAATGTAGAGTGTAAGCTCCTCTGTACAGAGACTGATGTGAC
>NW_017315077.1:0-853 GCF_000935625.1 Nanorana parkeri
CAATTCCTAAATGTATAGGAGAGGAACCTGGGAGACCTCTAAACTCCAAACAGGACTTTCCCAGCCTCCCACTGGGATGCTCTGCTACAAGAGCTAAACCTGCTCCATAACATAACATAACCCAAGAAATGGACAGACCTATAAACAGGTAAGGGAGAAGCCTCCTTAAAGTCAACATTAGCAGGAACTACAAAAGGGAGATCTCATGGCTTGAATCCCTATTAGATAGAAGGAACCAGTGGATGGCTGAGCCTAGCTGGTCCTTTCGGCAACCAAAATATCACTCTTTGGGTGGACTGACCCTTTTAAATGCCATGTCTTCCTCCCACCTAAAATCAGTGGAAATTGTAAGGAGACAATAGAAGTTATTTGCTCGTTATTACTATTACAAATGAAAGAAAAAGCTTTATTCTCCTGCTCAGGACAAAGAGCAAACCAAAACACTAAATTCTAGCGGTAAATAGGTTTGAATCTGAAAATTCAACAGAAAAACTAGGTATTGCCAGCTGGCCCATTTCTGATTTAAATATTCTTGTTTTCACTCCCCTCCCCCCTCCCCCACCTCAATGGCTCTGCAGTTTTCGAGAGCAGTCTGCCAAGAAGGCGTCTACAATAGCAATGCTCTGACTGAGCAACGGATGACGCACCTTTTGTACATAGCGCTGTATATCGCTTTGCCCTTGTGCTTTTTTTTTTGCCCTGTTCAGCAAGCTGGAGATTTTTTGAGCATTGTCCTCCCACCTAGATGAGGTGACTGTCTCGAAAAAACAGATCGCGGCATGTCACCCGTCTCTATCAATAGAGCGTCAACTTCTGATGAAAAGCGCAACGCCCTCTTTTACTGAGCACATAA
>NW_017315078.1:0-852 GCF_000935625.1 Nanorana parkeri
TCTCTATCTATACCCATGTTCGTGGCATTCTCTGTTTCTGTCTATATGTTGTCTCTTTTTTTTATATCCTTTCACTTATTCACTTAGTGCAACGGGTGTGCGAAGGAGATATCACCACGACAAGCTGTCTCCAGTGTGGCAACTCCATACATTCTCTTGATAATTTCCAGAATATATTTACATAATGTATCTTAAGTGCAATCTCCATTCTATACACGGCATCCACTTTTTATCCATTCTAGTCACTTCCTTGCACTCTTGTACCCAAGTTTTGTTGGGTGCATCTTTCCTTCACAGCAACTCCCTTCCATCTGCCACTTGTCAATCTCCAAACCTTGAAACCTTCAATTTACACCTTTACATTTATACCTCTATGCAAACGTACCTAGCAAATTCTCTCCAGTAATTGATCCACCCTGCTTCCTTTTCTACAATCTAAAAGGCAACCATCCTGTTGCCTTATACACAGTTGTTCATTATTTTCCCTCTGGGCAGTGATCTCTCTTTTTTTTTGCTGCATACGTTTGTCAGATACAATCTTACAACTATATGTACTTACTATTGGTGACTTTCTACTGTATTTATTTGGATTATCTGTATTAAGTAATCTTTTTTTTACTTTGTACAGCACCACAGGAGATGAGGACGTGTATAAATCCAACATAACATTTCTTTCAGATGAGATATTTGAGGAAAAGAGAACCTTACATATCTCAATTTGCTTGGTTCATCATGACATGGTATCATCATACAGTATATTTCTCTACATGCTGTATATTTTTTCCATGTATTTTATTAAAGCTTTTTGCTTTAGGATCCCTGTCACATGTGAAAACAGCAATGGAATAGGGA
>NW_017315079.1:0-852 GCF_000935625.1 Nanorana parkeri
AAGATTAATGTCCGTAGACTTTTGGGGAATAAATCCGGTTTTGTCCTGGGCGACAACGCTGGCAATAACCCTGGACAGTCTAGTGGCAAGAATTTTTGTAAGAATCTTAAGATCCATATTAAGAAGTGAAATTGGTCTATAAGATGAGCATAAAAGCGGGTCTTTATTTGGTTTGGCCAGTAGAACTATGTGCGCTTCATACATGGATTGGGGGAGAGCCTCCGCCTTCCAACAGGCCTCGTACAAGTTCATTAGTCTGGGCACTACATCTTCAGCATATTGTTTGTACCATTCCGCCGGAAACCTATCTGGGCCCGGGGACTTGTTATTAGGAAATTAACCTATAGCCCCCAACACCTCCCGCTCCGTGAAGGCACCCTCCAAAAACTCTCGATCAGGCCGGGACAATTGTGGCATCTCCACAGAGCCTAAAAGTGTATCCAGGAAAGCGACTTCATATTCAGGTATCTGTCTGTATAGGGTCTCATAGAAAGTGACAAACTCGTGGAGGATATCACTCGGATCAGTTTTCAATGAGCCATCTAAAGTTCGGATACAGGGAATCACGGTCTGGGGCTTCTGTTCTGCTACCAGCATCGCCAATAATTTCCCATTTTTGTCCCCCTTTTCGTATAGTGCCTCCCTCTGCCTATTAAGGATCCCCTGGGTTGCAGTTTCATGGTGTAATAAAAGATCTCTGCGGACCCCCAGCAACTCCTGAAGCGTATCTGGCGACGGAGCTACCGCATGAGCAGCAGCGGAGTCAGCCTCTCTAGCTTGAAGCTGAGAGAGGTCGAACCGAGCAAGAATGTATACATTTACCAATGCATAGGACTGCGAGTGGTGTTCCAG
>NW_017315079.1:2070-2713 GCF_000935625.1 Nanorana parkeri
TCCCTTGTCACGCAGCCGGCGACGGACATCTATGAAGGAGCAATGTTTTCACGAATGGATCGTGAGTGTTCACCCGACACGTCTTCTAGGATCCCCACCCGGGTCTCCACTTCTGTCACCCGACCCCGGATTTTATCCACATCCTGCCGGATTAGGCCACACTCAGTAGCCAGAGTGTCCATCCTGGCAATCAGGGCAGTCTTACTGGCCTTTATGGCGGCCAGGATGGCATCCGTGGCGCCCTGGGGGCTCAGGGCTATGAGGAGGAGAGGGGCCGCTCTGTCTTGCCTGTCCCGAGGCCTGCTCCATGTCGTCCCACTCGGCCGTTTGAGTGCTGGCACTGATAAGGGAGAGAGCTCGTGCAGCCAAGATGGCGCCCGCACGTGTGATAGGGGAAGGGCCCAGAGGCTCACCGCTCACCCTGTACTTTGCCGATCTGCGTTTTGTACGCATGGGGAGGACGTCCACCTTCACCGGAGTCTCTACCAGGAGCAGGTGAGTAAGGAACCACCGATGACACCGCTGGAGATCAGGATGGCTGAACGGATGAGAGGAGCTGCAGCTAAGCATGTCCGTTCAGTCTCACATCCCGGCCACGCCCTCTGCTGTATTTTTCTTGAAGACGTTTCACTGGTCATCCGAC
>NW_017315080.1:0-852 GCF_000935625.1 Nanorana parkeri
CACCACCCGACCAAACCTGACCCCTACACCACCACCTGACCTGTCCTAACTGCTACACTACCCATATGCAGCCACCCATCCGCCATAGCCCCTTCGCTGACACCACCCCCCGAGACTTTCATCTCATTCCGCTGAATCCGCCAAACGTCTGACATCACAGTCTGTACACCAATCAGATTGTTTGTTACAATGTATCGAAATTGGAGAAAATAATGTCACCCGGGCTGGGATGTCAGCACCCTCCCCCCTCCTCCTCTGCGGCGATCCTGCCATTAACACACTTCCTGTCCTCGGGTGACAACACTCACTCACTGTACCATAAGGAGGAGCAGCGTTGTCAGGACAGGACTACAGAACCCCCTCCTCCCCTCATCTGCATAACATAATGGGGAAGGCTTCTGTAGTCCTCAGGGGTAGCTGGGAACACTGAGTGCAGCTCAGGAACTGTTTCTTTGTTGCAGAATTGTATCCCTCGCCGCGTGAGCTGACACTTTGTATCCCGATCGCCCGAACGCGCGGTTCTCGCTGCCCCCACCCTCTGCGTATGGCGTACGTGGCCGAGGCGAGGGCAGCCAATCAGAGTTCAGCGTCACAGAGTCAGTCAGGTCCTCGTCCCTCGGCGGCGTTCATCGTCCTCTCAGCTCCGGAACTCCGATATCTATTCTGCGGATCCGACAAAGATGGACGACGACAGGATCCGCGTGACGTCCGGGGGGAGCGTGTTTACTATACATGTCACGCAGAACGCGCAGAGGACACGACACAGAGACCGCCACACGGATCACATCAATTAAACATGTCGCCGGTCACGGATCACATGTCACACACGCGGCCTCTTCACCTTTAATTAGG
>NW_017315081.1:0-852 GCF_000935625.1 Nanorana parkeri
CCAAAGAAATGTGAACTAAAATCAAAATTTACAGTAGATCAAAGCGGCATAAATCTCTGAGTGCTCTTCAAAGGACTATTTCAAGATTGTCAGCAAAAAGGATCAAGAGGAAAAGTAGTCTCTGTGCATGCATACCCCAGAGTATATCCACAAATGAAAAGTTAACAGTTTGGGCTTTGACAGCTTCAAAGAAGTTTGATTTAAAAATTTGCATTCAGATGTTTAAGAAGTGGCATGAGTCTAAATGCTTGTGAAATGTGTGAATACTTGCATTTTGCGATGTTATAATCCATGTAGCTTCCTTGTAGAGAACTTTATAAGAACACAAGTGGGATAATGTCACAATGGCTTTCACATCAATCCTTTTTATGTCATCAGTGGGCATTCTTGTGTGGAGCTACAGTCATGAAATTGAGTAGAATGAACTCTGCAACGTCTGTATTTCCCATTCAGCCTAGGGCTGCATTTTAGTTATTTGCCACATGGGCCACTTTCATTGTGAAGTTCCATATAACCATATATAGTATCTATGTGGCTGCACAGTTTTTACAGTTTTGTACGTTTTGAATACTATATATAGTTAATTGTTGTTTTTAGTGAAATTATTACAATTACATTATTATTTTTCAAGATTTATATATGAGGGATCTGGGAAAAAAGCACTAAGGAGCAGTCTGCCACCCTAATAAATTGTCACCACTCTAGGCAGCTTGTTTGCATTACACAGATATGGGCCTATACAAGGCTGGTATCAGCCTTACCAACCAACAAGCCTTGTTGTCAATGAGTCACTACTATGAACAGCATCTTTATAATTATTTTGCAAATGTGGAAAAGATCTATTAGATACTA
>NW_017315082.1:0-851 GCF_000935625.1 Nanorana parkeri
TATGCAAAAACATGCAAGGGTTTAATAACCCTTTAACCCTTGCAGTAAGGCTACGCCTGTTTTTTGTCTCGGTTTAAAAAAAAAGTTATACTCACCAAATGCTCTGAGCCGGCTTGTCCTTAGACCGATCTTGCTAGCCTCTCTCACCCCCCTCTGCAGTGGTCTAAGGGTCCCCTTAATTCACTGTGTATAGGCAAGAGGATACTGAGGATCATTCCAATGCTACAGCTAGGAGGAGAGAGGCTGGAGGGAGCGCTGTGACAACTGGCTAGCTCTGAGCTTCAGGTGAGTATAACTTTGATATTTTAGCTCCTAGGCACTTAACCCTTGCGGGGGTGGCCCCATGGTAATGGTTAAACGTTTTCCTGGAGTTCTTCTTTAAGGGCAAAGTCTGCTTTAAAAAAAGATAAATGTACACATATGCTTAAAGGAGAAACTAACATTTATTATTGTTTTGCAATGGAGCCAGTAAAGCATTGCAAGAGTGTTCAGTGGCTCCTGCAGATTCTTCCTCACGTCCCTGTCCATGCCAAGGTATAGGAACATTCAGTAACATAGACTGGAGGAAGAATGAATGGACTACAAGCGCTCTGATGTCTCCGTGTATTCCAGTGAGAACTACAAGTCCTTCTGCCGCCGTTGCAGATTTTTCTTTCCATTCTAAGCATCTGTGAATGGACGATGTATGTGAGCAACGCACAGCCGTGCCGTTTTCAAGTAACTGCAGCTTGTGGGGAGAAGAACCCCACAATTCAGGTAAGTGGAGTGTTAGTATGAGGGTGGGGGGGTGTCGATGTCACCATGTTACATCATTAAGCCCTCGTTCACACCTAGGCGTATTGCATATGCGC
>NW_017315083.1:0-850 GCF_000935625.1 Nanorana parkeri
TGTCAGGACTAAAAAAAAAAAAAAAAACGAAACAATTCACAGCCAATGATTCCAATTATACTTGCTATCAAACACTGGATTTCCTTCCTTTGTAACACAGCAGGACTTAAAGTAGGCCGCATCCTGCACCCTTTCTAATAACCTTCCCACATTTCACATTGACAGGGGGGAAGATGTCAGGAAGCACATTCACAGTGGCCTTTTCACTGAATATCCAATTTGCACCACAAATTCATTTTTCCCTCCTTTTTTTCTTTTAATTTGGAAAAGTCTTCTTTAGTTTAAAGGAAATTTTTAATGACAAAAACTTAACAAGAATGGTTAAGAAAAAAAACAAAACAAAAAGAAGCGGGTGCCATTAGGAAGGTAGGGTGACCTAAACAAGAGAGCACTTGTCCCCTGAAAGACCTAAATATATGAGAGTTTCCTGCAGCAATAAAGATGCATAATAAAAGCTATTCATGTATGGCTAGGACTTTGGTTGAGATTTATTATTGAGCAACTTGTAACTCACGGGAGAAAGCACAGGAGTTTTTACCAATCAGCTAAACACAAAGCATGACAAAAATGTGCTTATTTGCTACTGCACAACAGAGGGGCTTCCGAGTTGTTGGGTTTTTTAAACGTGTTTTATGTATGAATAATCTCGGTAGAAAACAAACCTGGTCGACAATAAAGTTGGACATTGAAGCAACAGGCTTCTGTGTGAACTTGTTTATTTCACGAATTGAAAACCTAAATTATGAAAAAAATGTTCAAATAATTTTGGAATACTATACACATACTATATTGCCAAAAGTATTGGGACTGCGGCCTTTACACGCACATGAACTTTAATGGCATCCCAGTC
>NW_017315084.1:0-850 GCF_000935625.1 Nanorana parkeri
CCCTCCTCTCTTCCATAGTACACGCTCCTCTCCTCCCTTCCATAGTACACTCTCCTCCCTTCCCCTCCTCTCGACAATACTTTTCTTTTTTTTCCTTCTCTGTTTTATTTTCTTGTAATAAAAAGTTGCATTGTTTTTTAGCTGTTACATTGTTTAATGTCACCTCTGAATTGCCAATCTGAAAATGTAAAGAGCTCCATAAAATGGTCGTTCAGAAATTCTTTAATCATCGTACAAGAAATGAGGCACGGGATATAAGGGACACCAGAGAAACCCGTTAGATACACCAAGCAGTAACCGTACCTCCATGTCTATGACCGCGGACCAATCCTCTTCTCTTCCTCTTCGCAGGGTGATATCCAGCAGTTGATGATCGTGGCCGACCCCGGAGCCGCCAGGGACTATTGTACCACGTATATGCCCAGCTGTGACTCCGCCCTCCTGTTCGGCTTGCAAGCAGAAGACCCAATTTTCCCTGAACAGGTAAGATTTACCCCTCCGCGGTCACAGGTAGGATTCCGCCAGAAAGTCCTAAAACTGAGGCACCGGGGAAAAGCTGGAGCGCGGTCAATGAAATTTGTGTTTAAACACCCTTCATGTTCAATAACATTAAAACCCAACTGATCCCCCATGATGCATTATTGTGATACAGTCCTGCTGAATGTACAGGAATTCATTTCACCTTCTACTCCGTATTTCACAGCTAAATGCTGCCGCAAGGGTTAAAAACCCAACCAGTAGGACGCCACCGCTTTTCCTGAAAGACTAGGCATACCTGGCTTGAATCTTGGCCGAATCTTGCTGATTCAAGCCATGGATGGCTCTGCCTGCGCCACCCAACTCGACAAAC
>NW_017315085.1:0-850 GCF_000935625.1 Nanorana parkeri
GGATGCTGTATGGGGGGTGGGAAGTTAACTGGATTGTTTGAATGTATTTTTAATGAGTGTAAGTGGGTTTTATTTGTGGGTTAAATGGGAAATCAATGAAGGATGTCCCGAATGTATTGTTTGTTTTGATTTATTGAAAAATTGATAAAAAGATTGTAAAGGAAAAAAAAAAAAAAAAAGTGTTTGCTAAACACTTTTATTATATGTATTAAACCCATACAATTATCAGAACACATATTTTTTTATGCTAATGGTCCTTTAGGCCACCATGCCATCTAATTTTCTATGGCTTTATTACATTCATAATAATTTATTACAAACCTTTACATAGAGATATTTGTAAGCTGATTTTTATAGCTGATTGTTTCAGCGATAGTTTTAATGCTGGTTCTCAGATATCATTTTATTTGGGTCCACTAGGTCTCCTGGATCAATTAGTCATGCCTAAGTGATTTTTATTTCACAGGGAGTATGTGTGTGTCTTGTGATGGGTGGGAGGCCTGCTTGTATGTACATGAATCCTACGGGGGATCACTGAGCACTCAATGAAGTGTTGCACGTCTTGGCAATTTCCCAGCACCCCCAAGCAATGTTTCTGTGGCTCCTTAGCTTCCCTAAGTAATGACTCGAGGGACCCTGAATGTGATGGAAATATCCTTCATTACACCAGTCTGACAAGGAGCAGCTGTGGCTGGCTCAAGCAAGAAGATGAATACATTTTTGTCAGCTCTCTTGTGACTGTTTTTTTTTTTTTTCACTCTTTCGAAATGTGCCATTAAATACATTAATATATACAATGCTTAATGCTTAATATTTCTAAATGCAACTAGGGTGAGTACCTAAATCTGTC
>NW_017315086.1:0-850 GCF_000935625.1 Nanorana parkeri
TTGGAGTTTGATGGCGCCACGCTCCAATTTTTCCCGGATATATTTAAACGCACGCTTATGCAACGAAAAGCGTTGCGCCCCCTGCTGGATTCCCTTCGCAAGGCACAACTTCCATACCGCTGGTGCTTCCCATTCCGCCTGATGGTCCGCAAGGAAGGCAAAACGATATCCCTCATGGAAATGGGTGATCTCCCTGGCTTTTTGAAAACTCTGGGACTCCCTAAGATCTTGCTGCCTGACTGGAACGTGTCCCCCGCGATACCACTACCATCTCGCCAACCCCCCTGGCAGACTGTCCCCCCTAGACGACCTGGAGGCCAAGACCCACCCTCTCCAAGCCAAGGAGGCCCATCATAGCAGTATTGACTGTTCTATTTGTCGGCAGATGGAGACTGGCCATGTTTCTACACATCGATATGCACGCCCGGGGGTCTACGGACTTGACCTGCCTTCTATAACACACGCACGTGAAGAACCCCTGCGGGTGTGTGATACTCAATGGGCACGGTTCCTATTACTTGAACTTAACATGGCTCCTTCTACTCTGCCCTTAGCTGAACACTTGCAAAGTTTCTAATACGGTTTTCCTCTCCGGATGTTTATTTTCTCATGGCTTACCTCCTCAGGAGTAACGCGCCACTCTAAGTTGGCCGGGACAGGCTACACCCTCCCCTGTTATGCCCTTTCACGTTACCCACGTAGGATTGTCCCCCTTAAGGGAGACGTGTCCCGGACGGGACTTTTTGTGTCCACTCCTGGGGGTCTCCGGATTGTTGACCCCTGGGACTAGGGATGCACTACTAGTTGACTTCAATGTGCACTGTTCTTATTTTTTGTATTGGTTTTGTAA
>NW_017315087.1:0-850 GCF_000935625.1 Nanorana parkeri
CCCGGGAATTCGACCAATGGGATCTAACCGACGCTCTAATCCTCGAGAGAACCAAGAAGCTGTCGTGTGGTTTAACCCCTTCACCGTTCCGTATCGGCTTCAGTGTCTTATTGAGTAGCGAGCGGGTTGGAAGATCATTCCCTGAGCTGCCAGCGCAATACAGGAAACCTTCCAGGTGCACTACAGGCAGACCGTCTGCTTATTCCAGTCCGGGTGCACACTGACTTCCTGGAACAGGGGCCGGTCCAGGTACGAGGTGTTTACTCGTGTCACATGACTCAGGACCAGGAAGAGAGACAGGTGAGCTCTCAGGTACACACCCTGTTCCTGATTCCCGAGCCCCCGTGCCTCCGGCTGCCCTTCCAGATGTCTTCACTCACCGGTGTCATGTAAGAGAGAACACGGAATGTCTGTACTCTGCTCTCCTCTTTGCTGTATACGGTATTATAGATTCCGGTGCGTAAGTGTCGGCAGGTTTCACGGCTGGGCTCGTAAAAGTATCCGACTCATCACCATTCAATGATTATTATAGCGCAGACCTAATTACTAAAGACTTAAGAGACCCTGTCATGAAACCATTCGTTTTCAGCCAAAATCTGTCATTAAGGTTATGTGTGCATGTAACATATTGCGTTGCGTGTTGTTTACCTGTAAAAGCCTCGCTTGTGTGGACGTTCGAAGAAACCCCGAGAGTGTTGCTGGGAGGGCCTCCAGCGCCCTTATAGGTCACCTAAGAGCCGCACCGCCTCCCTGAGAGCCCATACACATGGCCTGAGTGCCTCCAGAACCCTTATAGGCCACCTGAGAGTCGCACAGCCCCCCTGAGAGCCCATACACATCAACTGAGTGC
>NW_017315088.1:0-850 GCF_000935625.1 Nanorana parkeri
CTCGGTACCAAAATACCGGTATCGGTGCATCCCTAGTAAAATATAAAAGCAAGCAGGGGACTGGTTGCCATTGCAACACCTATAATTTTTATATAAACCATGCGGTCTCCAATGATAATTTTACAATTCGGCCAACTGTTTCTTAATACATTATCATTCACATCTACATAAAATCAATACTATCACTAATTAGATGTACACAGTAAAAAGTTAATTTTCTGATTGATAGACTCTTGAGTTTGGATAAAAGCTGTCCATGCTCATTGCATCAATTGTTGTTTTTTTTTAATCGTGTAAGGTAGGAGTTTTAGAACACTTTGACCATTTATCATGTAAGGAGTCGGAGTATATGATATGAGATTAAAATATGCTGTGTGCAGCAATGCTTTTGTCATCTCAAGATAAATAGTCAGTGAGATTAACCTGAATTAATTTGGAGCAAGCATTTTTTATACTATCTGAGGAAATGTAATGTCTATAAACAAAAGACCATTTAATATACTTAGTTCCATGTTAACTTTGTTTTCTTTTACTTTGTGCTCCTATGCATATTCCTTTCTGTATTATTATATAGAATATATGTATGTATTGTTATTATTACTATAATGATTAATATCAGTAGAGCTGACATTTTTATATGAAATCACTTACTGACAAAATCACAGTGCATATATACAGAAGTAGTCAATAATTAATAAACTTTAATTAACGACAGACCAAGAAGTGTTTTTGCTCCTGACATGTTTTAATAATTTGTGAAAGATCTGGAATGCTGTATTTAAATTGGATCATAAAAAGCTGAGCTAACCTGCATTTATTGTTCTTTTTGTTATTCCTTTATACGACTTAC
>NW_017315089.1:0-849 GCF_000935625.1 Nanorana parkeri
GGCAACTGCCCCTTTTGCCCTGCGTTAAAGACGGGCCTGATATATATATATATATATAACGGAAAATTGTATACTTATCTGTAATTTTCCTTTCCTGATGCCAGTACATGGCAGCATATAATGGGTATACAATCACAGGACCAGTTATACTATAAATTAAAGCCCGCCTCCCAAGGCCACCATTCTCGTAACAAGTACTCAATCGAAAGCCATGGGAGGGTCCTGTATGCTGCCATGTACTGGCATCAGGAAAGGAAAATTACTGATAGGTAAGTATACAATTTTCAGTTTTCCTGATACCGTACATGGCAGCATACAATACGATCACACAAACAGGGAGGGTAATTCTGAGATAATAAATTATTTGTACCACATTCAGAACCAACTTCCCCATGGATCTTCCTCCTGGATAGACCCTGTAATGGAACAGGAACATATGGCAGGTTACTGCCTTCCAGAATAACTCTAGAGGTACATCACTGAATTCTATCCGCAGGGATGACAATCTGCGGAAGAGCAAACCCAGAGATTGATCTGTGGCTCCATATGCTTGACCAGGCACAATGCATGTGATCTAGTGCACACAGAGTGCCACTTACCAAAACCACCAGAAAGATGAACAGATCGACCTGAATAACCTCCATGCTCTTCCCCAGCATAGCAGCTACATTGCTGGCATGAGCTGAAATAAAAACTTTATCCTGGAATACTGGCAACATGGATGTACTATTTAGATGGAAGGATCTTCCAACCTTCGGAAGATGCTGGGAGAGCGAGAGATTTAGGACTCCCTTGCCTGTGAAATAGTTTCAAGAAGGTGGTTGCAGCCCAATCTTCACTATCCAACAC
>NW_017315090.1:0-849 GCF_000935625.1 Nanorana parkeri
AGTGTAAGGCTGCCAGCACAGAGTCTATCTGAGGCTCCAGGGTGCGGCTGTCATTGGCCACGGCGCTCTCCAGGATCTGACAGAAGCTCTGACAACAGAAGAAAGGAGAAGGACAATTATGGAGTCCGAACACCTAAAGGGAGGGGGCGGGACACCGAGCCCCCAGAAATCATAGGGTGTCACCCCGGGGTCACCTCACCTACAGGAAGAGACCCCCTCCGAGGACCCCAAATCCCACCGCTCTCCTCCACTAAACCTCCCACCTCCGTGACACCTCCCACCTCCGTGACCCCTCCCACCGCCCTGCTCCACCAAACCTCCCACCTCCGTGACCCCTCCCACCTCAGTGTCACCTCCCACCTCCGTGACCCCTCCCTCCGCTCTGCTCCACCAAACCTCCCACCTCCGTGACCCCTCCCACCTCAGTGTCACGTCGCACCTCCGCAACACCTCCCAACGCTCTGCTCCACCAAACTTCCCACCTCCGTGACCCCTCCCACCTCAGTGTCACCTCCCACTGCTCTGCTCCACCAAACCTCCCACCTCCGTGTCACCTCCCACCTCCGTGTCACCTCCCACCTCAGTGACACCTCCCACCTCAGTGTCACCTCCCACCTCAGTGACACCTCCCACCTCAGTGACACCTCCCACCTCCGTGACACCTCCCACCACTCTCTGTGATTTCTGGGGACGCGGTGCTATGTTGTGGCCCCGGCAGCACGGTGGTCCTCTCACTCACCTTTGTGACATAGAAAGACTCCACATTCTTCTTATACAGAGAGAGAATCCCGGGGATCAGGCGGGGGAGGTGTTCCTCCAACTTCTCATTGGGTAACAAGTGACTCATCG
>NW_017315091.1:0-849 GCF_000935625.1 Nanorana parkeri
TGTTGAGTTAATAGTTTTATAGCTAAAATGTGAAAATGGCTCTGGAATTTATCTGGTTAATATTAATATTATCAGCGTGATCAGAAATGTCATTTTCTGTAAATGTTTTCATTTAAAATCTCATAAAGATTTCTACCTGTATAATCAGATCAGAGAAAAGAATTGTATTAGCATCAGCCAGACTGCGCTCCCCCTCCCATCATCCTCCTCTCCCCCTCCCTCCATCCTCACCTGCTCACCTGGCTAAATCAGTACACGGTAGTCTTTGTTCTCTCGTTGTATCAATACGCGGAGGACATTGTCACCTGGATACATCATTACACAGATATCACATTAATAGAAATACAGATTACATCACCTCAACCTCCCTACTCCACCCCCTCCCTCCCGGCAGAGACTCTCCTGGGGCACCGACCAGCCAAGTGATGATTACAATGAATGACAATACGATTCTTTTCATAGCTATACTGACCTGCAGAAGTTTCATGATTTTATTATAACATTATCTGCACCTTCCTTGGGGACAATAACACTGAACAATGTCACAGCCGCAGCACATGACCGACACTCTGATATACAAGAAATGTCATTAAACACAAGAAAGTTTTATACAAGTTATGTCTGAGAAATCACAAACACTTCAATATAACAGTTTCATGTTTAATAGATGGAAATATTAAACAAAATGTAACATACAATGTATCAGAGGTGATAGTACAATATACAGAACTTCACTAAATCACCATAACAGACCAACCCCAGCCAGAGTATCATTTATATGCTTTCAAATACTAATTAATTTCTTTGTTTATTTATTTTCTCTTCAAATAACACAGTTCCCACCCAAAA
>NW_017315092.1:0-698 GCF_000935625.1 Nanorana parkeri
GCGCGTGTATGGATGGATGGATGGAACCCTATTGCACTGAAATACTGAAATTGTATTGTAACGTAACGGAATTTCGTAATTCCTGCCTGTATTGCAATGCAACTCTCAGCAGCAGAAGAGAACCTGATTGGTCAACCAAAACGAAATACGAATTCCGTTAACGGATTCCGTATCCGAATTCCGTATTTTAAAAAAAAATACCATCAACTACAATATAAATGTACATTGCTTTTTACCTTCAATATAACGGATGTTCGTAACGGAACGAAATTCCGTAACGGAATTTCGTATTTCCTGCCTGTATGTATTGTAATGCAAACCTCAGCAGCAGCGGATCCGTATTTCGGATTTTAAAAAAAATCTTGTCATGTTGTTCAACCTCATTTACAGGGGTAATATTAGTTCCCATTTCAAAGAAATTCGGATCCGAAATTCGGAACAGAATTTCGTATTTCGGATATATAATTCGGAAAATGCAATTCGGATTCGGATGCTTCCAAAATTCGGAATTTCAGGAAAATTCATACGAATTTCAATTCGTAACGAAACGAATCGCACATGTCTAGTAATTAAAATGTATTCTCTAGGGATGCCCCGATACCGATACAAGCATCGGTATCGACCACGATGCCGAGTATTTGCATGGGTACTCGTACCCGTGCAAATGCTCTGATGTCTAAAACGAGTACCTGTGTCCG
>NW_017315093.1:0-849 GCF_000935625.1 Nanorana parkeri
ATGGTATGTCCCTCGGCGTCCTCACATCCTATACACTGTATATAGAACGTGATAACTCATGAACCTTAGAACGCTGCAGGATTAAGGAATCCCGACAACATAACATTGGGATATATTAAAAACTGAGAGCCGCTCTTCCAGATTAACTCAGAGTAAAGCCAAATACGTTTATATTCCCAGACTACCATATAGCACACTGCTTCCGACAGAGCCTTCTCCCACGGGTGTTTTGCTTTGTGCTGTATTCCCTTAAAAACCATGGCCAGACTACATTGGACCCCAGACAGCAGGCCATACTGGAAGCTGCGATTCCAAAACCTGTAGCTGCCTGTTTAGGAGTAGGGTGGAGATCAGCAGTATATGGGAGACAAACAAACAGTACAGCTCCATATTAGCGCTCATAAGAGAGTGACACGTGTGCATTTTCACACCTATTAACAGAAGTTAGGTGTCACGTGTCCACACAAACTGATACCTTTCAGTGTAAGGTAAGAGGTTAATCAACGTGACTACACTCCAGCAAACAGACCCAGATGAAGGAGGAGTGTCCTGGGAACAGGTTACGTCATGGTAGGAGTGGATGAGCGTGGCCATCCAATGACTGCTCAGACTAGAAAAGCAGGAATGAAAACACTATGCACATGGCTAGGGCGGGAGAACACGTGAAGCCACTGGGAGGATCTGGCTCACACGCAGCCTGGGTGACCTACTTTTCCCATTCCATGTGACTGCAAGCTCTGCAGGCCAGGATCCCCTGCCACTGAAACATTAACTTTCACATATTTACATAGTAATCGGAAAGGTGTTTACCAAGGGACAAAAAACACCATTTCACACAGTAGAAAAGCT
>NW_017315094.1:0-849 GCF_000935625.1 Nanorana parkeri
CTGAGTCTCCAGTCAGGTACATGATACCTTCTGTCTCCATTTTATTGTCACTGATCTCCTCCTCTATGTCCAATCTACTCCCCCAACCCTACAATGTGTTCCTCTTCTTTGTGTTCTTCTCCTATCAAGAGCTTTCAGTACCTCCGGGTCCTTTATTTAGCAGCTCTGCTTTCTACATCTCCACTGTCATTGCTTGTCTCTCCCTGCCCTTCTCCCAGATGTTTCTTCAAGTGTCCCTTTTCCTGTTGAGTCTACCAGACAGGAAGTGAAGGGGAATCTTATCTACCTAGTGGGAAACAGATGACGAAAAAACTGACAAGGGTTTAATGCATCAATGAGGAAAGAATGAGAACACAGTAGAACCAATAACCACAAATCCACAACCATACCTTACAACACTCTGAGATGTGAAAAAGGAGCACATTTTAGTACAAAGCATGTAGACAATGGACACACTCCTGCCACGTCCCCAGTTACATTAACCATGAAGAATATATAACCAGAAATGATTGGTAAAACCTACAAGTGGCTTTTCAAAATAACACATAGTACTTTTTTCTTCTGGTTGACTGTCTGATGGTCCTGCTAAGACCCAGCTCTGAGCATGCTCAGTAAAGGACCGCTCAAGTCATTTGCAGTGTCCAAACCCATAATTGTTCAATCAAGCTATTAGGACCATTTATTTGATAACTGGGTTTGGCCAACATTATTTTATGACCTTTGTTGTTATCTTGGAGTTCATGGGATGTGACAAGACTGAAAAAAGGTTATCCCAGTCCTAAACTAGTCCATTGTTTCTAAATAAAGCCAAAAAAAGGGGGGGTTTGTAGAGAGGGTTTGTGGAGAGAT
>NW_017315095.1:0-226 GCF_000935625.1 Nanorana parkeri
GGAGATGAAGGAATGGAAGATATAGGAGTTGAAGATATAGGTTATGAAGGAATGGAAGGTATAGAAGATGCATATATAAGACATGAAGGAATGGAAGGTATAGGAGATGAAGCAATGGAAGGTATAGGAGATGAAGGAATGGAAGGTATATGAGATGAAAGAATGGAATATATAGGAGAGGAAGGAATGGAAGGTATAGAAGACGAACATATAGGAGATGAAGGAA
>NW_017315096.1:0-849 GCF_000935625.1 Nanorana parkeri
ACCAAGATGGCCACCGGCAGGTATCAATAAGATCGCCGCGCGAGAGCGAAGACGTCATTGCGCATGCGCCTGACGTCACCATGCGCGACGGCGCCACAAGGGGGTGTCACCGCGTAACCGCTCTGGGTGACACCCGGCCTCGGGACGCCCCTGGGAAGGAGATGGTCTCCGGGCGGATTTGGGGTCCCGGGATTTCTCTCCAGCACAAGGATCATGATTGATCCTTTTTATATCATGATATCTTGTATTGATATTACGTCTATAGATCATTCCTCCGATCCTCGCCGCGATGCCCTTCACCCAAAATACGTTTTTAATGACGGCTTCATGATTGATGCCGACGGGGAAATGCTGAATTTGAACTTCTGGCCGCTGCCGCGTTTCGGTGTGTAACGCTCCAGGCTGGAGGTCGGCGGCTATAAATGGGACTTTTCGCTATGGGGTGCGATGTCACGGGGCAGGCGGGAGAAACTCTGACCGCAACAGTTACTAAATCGAAGAGCGTCCCAGTCTTCCCGCCATGATTCATAGAGCCCCCGGAGCCCCATTCTGGTGAGTCGGCACTTGTGTCTGGGACGGGTCCAGATTTGTGGGCTGGGCGCAGGATAAAGCTCGGCGCTGCAAGGGAAGTACAGTGTATCATCGATGAGGAAATATTCCCCATTACAGTGCAACTCCGGTGTTCTATCAAAGATTGTGACTGCGATGGAATGTGTGACCGGTCACGTGGTCCCACATTTTAACGGAATCCCGCCCATTTTTTTCTGGGGTGGGACGTGCGACCGGCAAAAGGTGACGAATTCCAATGCATTTTCAAAGCTTAACTGAACAAACTGAAGAGAGAAGCTG
>NW_017315097.1:0-848 GCF_000935625.1 Nanorana parkeri
AATCGATTATGAAAATAATCGTTAGCTGCAGCCCTACACCAGTTGTCTCCTTGGCATGGCCTTTACCTGACATGGTTTGGCCGATGCAACTCAATCAAAATGTCCATTCTCCTTAAATTACTGCTTCTAATGCAGGCCCTTCCGATTTGTCTTCCGCTGACATTTACAAACTTTGTCGTCTTTTTAACACCTTCGTTTGGGCCGGTTGTTCACCTAGAGTTAGTCGTCATGGTCTTTCTCTCCCCAAGAGGGGGGATATCACCTTTCCCTTGAGGGTCTACCGTGGCTCTCAGCATCTCACCCGTTGCACTTGGCTACATGTTCTACTATTGGTGCCACTGTACAGCTTGCCAGGAAAACGTTTCGATCCTCATCTGTCTCTCCGTTTCCTATGACCCCTGTATTAGAAGACCTGGATTTTGCACCTGGCATCGAGGACAACTGCCTGCGTAGCCTTCACCTTGTTAATAAATTTCATCTGCTGGATTTTTTTTCTGACCATCACTGGTTGTCTCAATCGTCCATTTGTGCTCTGACCGATCTGCCTCTCAGTGACTGGAATGCACTCCAACTTCGACATTTCCTCCTTTCTATCCCCCGTTTGGCTTATCCAGACAGAGCATTAACACCTTTTGAAGACCTGTGCCATCAGGGTCAACCTGTGCATCATGCGATTGCGTTCATCTATAAACTCTTGTCTTCTCCCCTCCGGACTACTGTCTTCCATTCCCATCAGAAGTGGGAATCCAAGTTGGGACAGGTCTTTTCGGCTGCTCAAAAAGAAAAAAAAATTGCTCTTTGCTCACAAGGCCTCCATTGCTAACCAGTTTCAGGAACAGAGCTACAAG
>NW_017315098.1:0-371 GCF_000935625.1 Nanorana parkeri
GTGCCCCTCCCGAGAATAGACTCTGGATCCGCCCCTGCGTTCGGCTCACTTCACTGCGGCTGTGTTATTCACTCAGCTGCCTTTGGCAGCTGTGTGAATAACCCCCTAAGTTACTTCCTTGAAACAAGCAGCTGTATGTTTGTTCTAGATCAGTATTAAATCCTTAGACAGCCAGGCAACTGGTCTGCATTGGCAGCCTATATATTTCTCAAAGGTTTTCTTTATTAAATTACATAGAAGCTAGGCTTTTTCCTTTAACCCTTTCGCTGCCACCGACGTAAGGCATACGGCGGAACAAAAGTGTTCCCGGCTGGCCAGCTCAGTATGCCTTACGTCGGTGGCATTTACAGTTCTGCTATAAGCTCATGGTC
>NW_017315098.1:482-848 GCF_000935625.1 Nanorana parkeri
CCGGCATCTGGAGTCTCTCATCCCTCCCTGGAGCCTCCCCAGGGAGGGATGAGAGACTCCATGGATCCCCGCTGCTGTCCCCGTTTGTAGGGTCTGTGGCAGCGGGGATCTGTAATAAAATCACGGGCGGGGGGTCGGGGGAACAAGCGGTGGCTGACCGCAATTCAGGATGGTCGAGTGGTGTTCCGATCGGAGCCGCTGTCATCCTGTCAGTTTTTGGATGACAGCGGCTCTGTAGCGTGGCCGAGCGGGGGATCGTTAAATATCATAGATATTTAACTATCCCTCTGTAAAAAATAAAATTTAAAAAAAGTAAAAAAAATTTTTTTTAAATGTGTAAAAAAAACTAATAAAAAAAGCACAACC
>NW_017315099.1:0-848 GCF_000935625.1 Nanorana parkeri
TTAGACACCAAGTTCAACCAGTTACGCACAGAATTTTTTTTGCCACCTGGTCTGCATATCTAGTCTCTAAGATGTCCCAAGATCAACTCAAGGATATCATGACTGCTTTCCAACACACTCACTGGTACCTCATGGCCAAATTGGATGGCTCCCTTGGATCTCTTGACGTTTTATGAGACCAAGCATCTAATACAGAAGAAGAGCCATAAGTACTTTGCGAACATTTTGATATGATTGACCACCTCTATCCTTTGACATTGCACAACATGTCCTTAGTCCATCTTTATGTCCCCCTCGAATAACATCGAATCCGGCCTTCAGTATCCCTATGGGTTTATATACATGATCGCACATCCCTCCTTTTTTTCTTCTTTCGCCTCTGTGCTATCTTGCTTCTACTATCTATACCTTCTCTCGCTCTTACTTGCCTCCCCTTCCTATAATGTCTGTTACCGAATATAATGTATATTAGGAGCGAGTGCAGCATCACATAATGTGTTTTACTAATGCATACACGTCGGTTCTATTGTCATCCCCAAATCTGTCATGTCAATGGGCTTTGTATCAGTTATTGATGGCATCCCCTCAATGCATTGTGTCATGTATGCGGTTGCTCTTTATTACTTGTTAACTGCACCAATATCGGTTGTGAAAAACTTTAATAAAGATTTATATGCTTAAAAAAATAAAAAGACAGAAATAGCCAGGTCAGGGCAGGATAGGGGTGAGATTTTGTCATAGAGGTAGTCAGTAGCAGATTAGAGAAGAGAAGGGTTGAGGTGGTGAAGATTTTTCCGGGTGCTAGTATGCTGTGTAGGGGGATTCAGGGTTGGGGATAGGGTGAGGGT
>NW_017315100.1:0-459 GCF_000935625.1 Nanorana parkeri
TAAGGCATAGCAGCTCCACAGAATCACATACTTCCCTGTAATGCACCTGTAAGGTTTAAGCATACATGGAAAACTGAATGGCTCTACAGACATAACAGATATTCAGAAAGATTCAGCCAGAGCAAGGCAGCACTGCAAGGCCATAGGAAACAGTAGCACATGTATTTCTAAAACCAACTCATTGAAAGAAAATGGAGTGGATCCTACTTGTCAGCTTGTCCATGCATGTCATCATCCCAGTAGAACCATAGTTTCTGATGATGCAGCTGAGTCACGGTTCTTCTCTGGAGTCACAAAGCCAGGAGGCTAAGCTAGTGTTCAACCCGCCGCCATGATGGAGGAAGCATCCGAACATGAAGAGACCCAAAGAGACCATTTCCTGCACCCCAACTCCAAGACTGCATTTAGCCACCTGAACAAAGGAACTTCGCAACAGGAGAGGCTGAACCTGTGCGGCAG
>NW_017315101.1:0-848 GCF_000935625.1 Nanorana parkeri
TCATAGACTTGCATTGAGTTCGAATTCAAAGTTCCCATGTTCGAAAGTTTAAATTCGAACCAAACAAGGGTGTGTTCGGCCCATCACTACTTCTGACCACTATCACCTGGACAGAAAGTGAGGAAAAATCTTTCCAGTGGGGGCACAGACAGCAATAGCAACAGATGTTCTAACCCTTACCTACACTACTGAATGCAAAAAGATGTTTTGGTCTGTGCTGAACTTTAATTGCTTTGGTATAAAATGAGAGTTCCCTTTCATGGAATTATTTTCTTTTAGGCTGGTGTTGTACTTCAAACCTGATGAAAATTCCATTGGAGACACATTTACCTGCAGTTATTTATGTAAAGAAGAGCTTAATGTACTACGGGAAAACATTATTTCTAATATAACATAAAGATAAAATGATTTATACTTTGTCAATATAAAAGGGCATTGTTTTTGGCTTATTGTCCGTGTTCTATTCAGACGCTGATGTGTCTTAGAAAATGTTTTCCTTTTTTGTTCCTTCCCAGAGACAGATTTGTACTTCCCTTTGCATAATTTATTCTGTGCTGTGGCTTCTTGACAAACTTCTTCTAGTTGCTAGGAACAAATTGATGTTTCTTTTTATGCCTCTCACTTTTCCACTATGTATATGGTAAAGTATGTTTTTCGTCCTGTCCTATTTTGTTAAAACTGAACTGATGGTTACATTCTTGTTGTGTTCAATTTAATATACTGAATAGATGTATGTGTGAAAAGATTGAAAGAAGCTGCTTACACTTGCAATCTTTATTTATAATGTGGGCTATTCAAAATAATCTTTTCCAAGTAATGCTCAGATCTACAAACAAAAGACCTGTATA
>NW_017315102.1:0-848 GCF_000935625.1 Nanorana parkeri
CCGTATTTGCATTTGTTAATTCATTCATTAGGAAATTCGGATGCATCCGAATGTATGAATTTCCAAAAATTAATCCGAAAAACAAATCTTTCTGAAACTAATCGCACATGTCAACTAGCAAGAGGGGGTCTCTGGATTTTTTCTTCTTCAGAGATTTTCCAATCGACCGGAGAGCGACATCTGTCCCTCTGAGGGAAAACAGGGTTTTGGCGTCTTCTAGGCCTCCGACGAAGCTGTTGTTCAGGTAATCTGCCCCAATTTAAAGCTCTGGATCTTGTCAGACGAGGGGAGAATCTTACCCTGCAATAACAATGATGTTGTGTAAATAGAAAGTGAGGTTTAGTATATGGCAGTTAAAATAGTAGAAATACAAACTCCTATTTCCCATATTGTGATGGAGGAAATCTATCCTTATATCATACATGTCTTACCTGATGTAAATGGCGGGAGCTCCCACTGCAAATGTCTTCAAGTGTGCATTAAGTGCATGCCGGTAAAAGCTTGAACAGACCCAGCCTTCCATTTTGAAATATCAAAGAAAGGGAGGCTGTCTGGCCAAGTACTGGTGTGGTGCAGTGATGACAATTTGTCCAGAATCCAGCAGAAGAAACACGCACTGTATGTGAGAGGAGAGAAATTACATTTATTATACTGTAGGTTACCATAAGTTGTAAGGGGTTTCAACTGCTAATAAAAACAATTACTTTTCTCAGTAAAAGGAAAAGTGGGAAAAATTACTAACAGACATAAGACATGTACCTTAAATTCCAAGTACTTTTCGCTTGGCAGAGTGGACAGGTTTCTCTCTCCATCTCCTGATGCAGCCAGGGTGAAACTGGTGGGAGCAG
>NW_017315103.1:0-848 GCF_000935625.1 Nanorana parkeri
CCCACCACCATCGCCTGCTCCCCACCACCATCGCCTGCTCCTCACCACCATCACCTGCTCCTTACCACCATCACCTGCTCCTCACCCTCACCTTACCACCATCACCTGCTCCCCACCACCCTCACCTGCTCCTCACCACCATCACCTGCTCCCCACCACCCTCACCTGCTCCTCACCACCATCGCCTGCTCCCCACCACCCTCACCTGCTCCTTACCACCATCACCTTCTCCTCACCTGCTCCTTACCACCATCACCTTCTCCTCACCTGCTCCTTACCACCATCACCTGCTCCCCACCACCATCACCTGCCTTTCACCTACCGCCACATTCTGCTCCCCAGCACCCTGAAAGACTTCCCCTGGTGGTATCTCTCATACATGGTGGGGGAGGGGCGGGGCAGTACCGAGGTCTGTTTTGGGGTGATTCTGGCTGAATGTGGGTCGCCTCCGGTTCTGTCCCATTAGAGGGCCGTCTATCTGATGACTATTCCGCAATCCTCGATGTCACCGGGTGACTCACAATCTCAGGAAGTCAACAACTTGAGGGAAACTGAAAATTCAGCAAAATTATTCCTCCGACGCCGAAAATAACAAAAAAAACATTTCTCGGGAATTGCAGATTTCTGTCACTTTGCTGGTCTGTGTTTCGGGGTTCCTGTGTTCACCTCTGTTAGGTCTGCGGTAGAGCTGCAACAGTTAATCAGTTAAAATCGACGATTGAAAACGTTGGCAACGTTTTCGATCGTCGATTCGTCGGCTATCGATTGATTTGCCTGTTCGGGGCTGTTCCGGGCTCCACATGCGTGCGTGCCCACGGCACAGGCCGCGTAAGCCACGCCCACCGCAC
>NW_017315104.1:0-847 GCF_000935625.1 Nanorana parkeri
AGCTGTGGCAATGCTCACATATGACGCTGAATCCAATGAATGAAAGGGGTGGGACGGGGACAGCCAGGCTGTGCAGGAAGGCGCTAGATGATGCCGGACATCCTCCAGTCAGAGTAGGAGGCGGGCTGTATCTGAATTGCTGTAATTTCCGATGCACATTGTGAGAAGCTCACAGTGAAAGCTGAGTAAGCGATTTCATTACAGGAGAGGAGTCTCTACAACTGTGCAAGAACAACATGAAGGCTGGAGTTCATCTTTTTAAACTGGGGATAAGAACAAGTGGTAGGGGAGCGGTTCACATAACCAGTGCCGATAGCATGTTCTATACCTTGCAGCAGAAATATGAGAGCTGGAACGAGTAGAGACAACACTTCCACTTTTTTCCCCAGCTTCATAAATCTGTTTCATCCGATCTGCTTCCTTTGCCATTGTATGTTTGCAGTGACATGTCGATGTGCCGTGTATAGATTGCTGCACACTGACACTTCCTATATGCCTTAGGATATTCTTCGGCACGGAGTTCATTATCCTTGACTTCTGGAAAATACACCTCTGCTTAAACTGCCAGCACTTGATAAATAATATTAACATTGCACTATTCCCGTCCTGTAATAGGCTGTGCCACAGCGGCCATAAAGTGTCTGGCAGACTTACAGAACACCAAGAAATAATTTATGTTTGAAATTCAGGGACAGCTGCAGAGAACAGGATCCGGGCCGCAGTATTAAAACGCCGATAGACGCTCAAGAGTTATTTCAGAGAGATTTAAAAGTCTCACCGACACTATTCTCTGCTTCACTTAAAATTCAACAAGCTAATGACATTTTGAAATAAAACCATTCCATTT
>NW_017315105.1:0-847 GCF_000935625.1 Nanorana parkeri
CTCTATAAATCATAGCGCAGCAGCTTTCATATTTCACCCCTACAAGATTTTAAATCACTTAAATTTGCACTGGAAAAACAGCTCATCCTGTGGTGGGAAATCACCTCCCATGAGAGATACCTGGCGGATGGGATTACCCCAAGGATTCTCAGATGGGACATTACACCTAATGACGGACTGAAAGATCAAGATTCATTAGCTGAATGGTCATCTTTCTTTCGCCACTGCGAAGAAAAACTTGTACAACTAATTTTAAGAAGAAAGAAGCGTAAGCTACATCAAGTAGAATTAAAGATACAGGAATTGAAAACTAAAATAGATTTACACAAGGAAACGGTATGTTTTAAAAATAATATATTGGGCATAGAAAAATTTCTACAAAAAAGGGATGTGGAAATTAAAACTAGAAAACATAAAAAATATATCAGGGATATGATGGATTTTAATAAATGGGAAAATTTACAGATGGCAAACCATAGAAGATGAAGGTATTGACAGTTGTAATACCAGTACCAAAGATTTGGATGATAAAGAGGATAATATTAATTATGAAGACTTACATTGGAAGTCAATTAAAAAAAGAAAAAGGGAAAGGGAAGGAGGGGTAGAATCTATTCCCAACTCACCCGAAAAAAACCCCGTATCCAGATTAGAGCTCTCACAGAGATTCCATCCTCTATTACAGGAGGATGGAAGAGGAATTGAATGTGAGGATGCTCATAACCAATTTAATGATCGAGAACGTAAAAACCAACAACATTCGGTAGGAGAAACCCAAAAACATTTTTTTGGGGAAGCTCAAAAATACCCCACCCCAAGGAGATTTCCAGAAAGACCTTATACAAGA
>NW_017315106.1:0-847 GCF_000935625.1 Nanorana parkeri
CAAAGTGAGCGTGTTCAGGAATCCCTCACCTGTATTACAAACAGGTACTCAAAAGGGGTTCCCAAATCACCTACGCCCATTTCGTGTAAAGGACGTCTCTCCAGAAGTCATTCCGAATCTCCACAGATCGCTTTGTTGGCAGGATGCTCCAAGTGGAGAATTCCTTGAAGATAAAGTCTTTGCAGACAGGAGATCAGCGCTGCAACAAGAGAGCTTGATTGAGCGTGCCGTCAATGACATCACATGGCTATTTATAACTGGCCTTTGTATGATGCATGGAGCTTGTGAGGACGGATCTATGTCAGTAATATCAGACGAGCACGGCTGATGTAACCAAAGGCGGCCTCTTGGCATCCATCAGAAGGCTGAAGGAGTGTCACGAGGTCCCAAGGCACTTATGTGTTTTAGGACCCTGCTGACAGAACCGGGGCGGCTGACTGACACCTCATCCAGGATGATAGGATGTATAAAGGTCATGCGGTAAACTTGTCCTCTCCTTCACTTTAGACCTTCCAGCCAAGCCAGGCAGAACCGGCCAAGCTGATAGACAACCTCGCGCAGTGCCAGGCCCTTCAGGAAGGCTTAACTCCAAAAAGGAGAAGGTTTATTTATACCTTAGAAGAACTTCTACGGCCTTGCGTCACTTCTAAGAGTCCTGGGGTCTTCAAACCTTCTCCGGCCAAAGGGGGGTATTTATATATGTGATGTATACACATTCTGAGCCAAACAAGGTGATATACAAACATCTAGAGTAATTGGCCCATGTATGAGCTATAGGATATTATATACCGACAGCGGTACCATCGGTCCACTAACGGCTGTCTCCTGTAAAGGCATAGAGGAATGG
>NW_017315107.1:0-847 GCF_000935625.1 Nanorana parkeri
CTCCAATTTTTAGTCCAAAGTATGCAAAGTATACTTTTTTCGCAAAGTCTGTAATATTCTGCTGTTGCTTCAACACTGTTTATTCACCACAGATGAAACAGAAACTGTCTGGCGAATTAATACACTTTCGCGGCGCCATAACATAACGGTTGAAGAATGACGAGCTAACACGAATTGCGATGACAAAGTGTTAACAGCCTAGAACCAAGAACCTGATGATGATTTGTGCACAAGTGTGGCATGCAGGAGAGAGCAGCTCTGTGTCTGTACACGAGACGTCACAGTGCTGGCCACGCCCCCCTGCACTGACCAGAGCTGCTGCTATCTGCCCTGTGTCTTCCTCCCACTGGATTCTTCAGGAAAGATTAACCCCTTCTACCATTAGAAGAACAGACTTAAAACTTGCTTAGCTTATGTCTATATTGCTGACCATCAGATTTACAGTGCTATTTTTTTTTACATAACTCGGACAAACCCTTTAAGGTTTTTTTGGCATTTTATATCTTAAATGCACTTATGTGAATTAATTAATAGTAATTTGGACTTTAAATTTGGTTAAAAACCCATAATATAAAAAAATACAAAAATGTTTTAAACAAATGATATATTTGAAGAATTTTGCATGTTGTGGCAAATCATGAAGTCTAGGAGTTTTTTCAATATTTTAGTTGTTTTCAGCACACCAAAATACATGGAAATTAGATGAAAATAATCAAACAGCTTTTTAGTCGCAGACCTGCGTAATGATATTTCCAAACATGGAGTCTTCCTATTCTTTAAGAGAATGATAAAAGTTGTCCTTACTTCTTACTACATTTCCAAAACCAAGTGTGTCATTCCAAATGAG
>NW_017315108.1:0-847 GCF_000935625.1 Nanorana parkeri
CGATTCCAGGTTTTTTTATTCCGGTCTGTGTCTGTTAGGAAGACTCACGCTCTCTATTTGTCCTGGTGTCTGTTATCAGAAAATCCCAAATTTGAGTTTCACCAAAACAGGAATAGATGTGAAATCTTCCAATGGGGACACTAGTTCTGTTGACCCTGCTGATCACCAGGGATTTCCCTCATTTTGGGGGATTTCCTCTCACTTCCTGTTATAGCTATCGGACAAGAAGTGAAAGGAAATCTCCTCAATGGGACACAAATGGCAAAAAAGGAAAAAAGTTAACTTGGCACATAACCCTTTCGTACTCTATCCAAAACTGCAATAGAGTTCTGGCTTCAGTTCTACTCTAAGGGAAAACACACTCTACTAAGAAGCCTATGAAGGATTTCTCATTTTTATCTTCAATATTCCACAAATCAAAGAATTCCCAGAGCTTTCAGGGAGGAATTCAGTCCCGCCAGATTTCTACTTCTAGAAATGTATAGTTTCTCCACCTACACATCATTCATACTCATTAGTTAAGAAAACATGCTTGCAGCCAGTTGTTTTAGTGATGAGATGCAGCAACAAAGTCAAACTATGTAACTTTCACCACATCAAACAGCTACTGTTCCCACACAGCGCAGCACCACCCGCATTGCCAGAGTTCTCAGGGTGCTTTAGATGAAACAGGTATGAGTGATTGATGGCATCATCAGTCCGTGCCATCAACATTTCATCACTCCTACCATCAGCATTTATTGCAAGCATAGCAACTACCAGTTAGTACTTTACTGGGTTTACTATACATGCTGGATTTACAGTTTGTATACAATCTGTGATTATGCCAGAATGCCTTCTAAGACCC
>NW_017315109.1:0-847 GCF_000935625.1 Nanorana parkeri
AACCCACTGATGACAAGCACAGCAAGAACAGTCAAGACTAAGATGAAGTATCCCTGACACAGGACTCTGATCCAGCAGAGTCTGGCAAATGAAACAAGATAGTCAGTTACTGAGCACACCTTACTGGTGAAAACAGAACACTAAAGTAAAACAAAAACAATCAGTGCATGTTTAAGCATGCCTTAGGTAATACATCCCTACACTGGTAAAAGGTAAACAACATTTTGGATTAGGTTTTGTCTTAAATGTATTAAGTATTTGAAGCGAGCACAATTAATTTTTTTTTTACTGAGTATATATATATCAGGAGTTTTCTTTAACCCACCTACCCTGCAATTAAACTAAATACACTTAAATGATCTGCACTATAACCTAAGGGACATACAACAAATAACCAATAATTATGCATAGTGCTAAAAGTACCAAATGTTAAATGTGCAAAAATCAGTTGCTGTTGGTTACCATTGATCAAAATGTCTCATTAGTTGGATTGCACTACTAATTGAACCTATACAATCTACTTGGATTGGACTTTTTGCTTCAGTTCTTTTTGATGTTTATACATTTATTAATTTATTTATTTCATGGCTTATTGAGCATATTTTACCTATTTTATCTAACGTAACATTTTTTTGTTTTTAAAAATTCTCTATTCAAGTAACACAGTTTTGTACAAATACAATCATCAGTAAAAGTAGAATAGAAAAAGGGGACAATATAACTTGTGTCAGTAATTCCATAAAGAAATAACGGTTATTTTTATTATTCCATATGAATTATTGCTGATTTTTACACATTTATTGTTTGGTAAATTTAGTGCTGCACATATTTATTCATTTTTTTTTTT
>NW_017315110.1:0-846 GCF_000935625.1 Nanorana parkeri
TGGGGAAAAGCCCTGACCCCATAGTTCTCCTTTAATATCTATAATCAATTACAGTACCTTTAAAAAGTATTCACTCCTTGGAAGTTTTCATGGCAAAATAGTTTGCAGAGATCTGTTTGTACTTTTACATTATGACAACAAGATAAATTGCCTCGGGAAGTTCTATCTGAAGACACCTCTCCCCTTTAAAGATACATATATACAGCAAGAAAAGGTTAGGTTTTAATGAGATGTCATGCCATTGCACAAGTAAAATCACAAAAAGGTTTATTATTATATATTCTTACATGATATCAGTAAAACATTCTTTGTTATAAAAACATAAGTTATATATTTATGTATTATCCTACATACGCCACCAGAAACATATCTAGGCACAACTAGATAGATAGATAGATAGATAGAGATAGATAGAGGTATATATATATACCTCTATCTATCTCTATCTATCTATCTATCTATCTAGTTGTGCCTAGATATGTTTCTGGTGGCGTATGTAGGATAATACATAAATATATAACTTATGTTTTTATAACAAAGAATGTTTTACTGATATCATGTAAGAATATATAATAATAAACCTTTTTGTGATTTTACTTGTGCAATGGCATGACATCTCATTAAAACCTAACCTTTTCTTGCTGTATATATGTATCTTTAAAGGGGAGAGGTGTCTTCAGATAGAACTTCCCGAGGCAATTTATCTTGTTGTCATAATGTAAAAGTACAAACAGATCTCTGCAAACTATTTTGCCATGAAAACTTCCAAGGAGTGAATACTTTTTAAAGGTACTGTAATTGATTATAGATATTAAAGGAGAACTATGGGGTCAGGGCTTTTCCCCA
>NW_017315112.1:0-332 GCF_000935625.1 Nanorana parkeri
AAAAATGTTCCGGAGGGCTTGGCAGCGAAAGGGTTAATCTATTAAATATTAACCTCTGATGTTTCTGTAAGTAAGCAAATATTGCCTAAAATCAATACTATATTTACAATTTAACAACCACTATAAACAACCTTTTGGCCATAACACCATTTTGACACCAGCAAACATACAATGTTAATATTACTAACGAGTCTATTCACTAAGCTGCCGAGGGCAGCCGCGTGAACAACCGACCCCAAGTGAAGTGAGCCGAACACTGTTCGGCCATTCACTTCAGGCTGCTACGGCTGATTTCAGCCGTACATAGGCTGAAATCAGCCGTACATCGGCTT
>NW_017315112.1:640-846 GCF_000935625.1 Nanorana parkeri
TATTGTCCGGCGGCTCTTCTGCCGTAAAAAAAAAAAGAAAAAATATCTCCCGGGCGCTCTGGGAGCCTCCCGCTCCCGGCCGCCCAGGAGAGAAACACTGCTGTTTCTTTTCTTTCTTTATTCTGACACGGAGCGATGTCAGAATAGAAACAAAAATAAAAAATGTCCCATTGGAATGCATTGCTGCATTCCTATTGGCTATTTCA
>NW_017315113.1:0-846 GCF_000935625.1 Nanorana parkeri
ATCACTGAGTGCTTGTACCCGCTCTCCATCCTGGATCGGCTCTCACAGGAAGCTGAGCCTGCAGTGCGGGGAAGAGAGCTCGGTCTCATTTGACAGCTGACTCCTCCCCCTCACTGCCAGCCCGGCCTCCTGTGACAGCTGTCTCCGCCCACACACTGCTCTCCTGCTCTGTTACAGGAGGCTGAGCTGGGCAGTGCGGGAGGAGAGCCCGGCTCCTGTGACACAATCACAGCGCTCTCCTCCTTACCGCACCACTCGGCTCCTGACAGTTTCGCTCCTCCACGCTGGACGCTGCACTGTTGGCACAGAGCAGTGCACAACGGGGAGGAGAGAAACTAGAGATGCACCGCAATTTTTGCATTTTGCCCAAACTGCCATTTTCGGCCGATATGTTTCGGAGGCCGAAATTTCGGTGCATCCCTAGTGAAAACTACATTTACAGGTGTGGACAATATAAGGTTTAATTCACAAAGCTTAACACAATGATAAGGATCCTAATTTCCAGCCATGTGACTGAAATTAGTCCAATCTTATTGGCTGGAAATATCTGAATAGGTTTCCTTTTTCTGGTGTGTAAGCTTTGTGATTTCAGCCTATGGTGTCACAGCTAAAAGGTCATGTGCACTTGGCAGGATTGCTTAACTTTTTTATAGAGAATGCAGAGCAGCATGGGAGTGCGTAGCCTATTGCATTAGGGTATGCACACAAATAGATACAGATAGATATAGATATATATAGATATGTAATACATACAGACGCAGACCTGGAGGCATCCCAGATTCCCATCTCTTCAACTGTTCCTTATCTCTTCCAGCAGGGGTGCAGTAATGAAGCAGGGAGCCTGGC
>NW_017315114.1:0-845 GCF_000935625.1 Nanorana parkeri
TCTCTGACCTCTGTAGGCGGAGTCTCTGAACTCTGTAGGCGAAGTCTCTGAGCTCTGTAGGCGAAGTCTCTGAACTCTGTAGGCGGAGTCTCTGAGCTCTGTAGGCGGACTCTCTGAACTCTGTAGGCGGAGTCTCTGAACTCTGTAGGCGGAGTCTCTGAACTCTGTAGGAGGACTCTCTGACCTCTGTAGGCGGAGTCTCTGAACTCTGTAGGTGGACTCTCTGACCTCTGTAGGTGGAGTCTCTGACCTCTGTTGATTGACACTCTGAGTTTTGTAGGCGGAGTCTCTGAGTTCTGTAGGCGGAGACTCTGAGCTCTGTAGGCGGACTCTGAACTCTGTAGGTGGACTCTCTGAACTCTGTAGGCGGAGTCTCTGATCTCTGTTTGCGGACGCTCTGAGTTCTGTAGGCGGACTCTCTGAACTCTGTAGGCGGAGTCTCTGAACTCTGTAGGTAGGCTCTCTGAGCTCTGTGGGCGGAGTCTCTGAACTCTGTAGGCGGAGTCTCTGAACTCTGTAGGGGGACTCTCTGACCTCTGTAGGCGGAGTCTCTGAACTCTGTAGGCGGAGTCTCTGAACTCTGTAGGCAGGCTCTCTGAGCTCTGTGAGCGGAGTCTCTGAACTCTGTAGGTGGACTCTCTGACCTCGGTCGGCGGACGCTCTGAGTTTTGTAGGCGGAGTCTCTGAGTTCTGTAGGAGGACTCTCTGAACTCTGTAGGCGGACTCTCTGAACTCTGTAGGCGGAGCTGAGAGCGTCTGCCTACAGAGTTCAGAGAGTCTGAAGCCTGTGAGCGAAGTCTGTAAACCAGGGGTCTCAAACCTCCGGCCCTCCAGCTGGGGTGAAA
>NW_017315115.1:0-845 GCF_000935625.1 Nanorana parkeri
TCGCGCATGCGCAGTTTGCCGCGATTCATGCGGTTAACAACTGTGCCTTTACACCACCACTTGTTTGGGGCTTCTTTTTGGCCTTGTCTTCAGGGCTTGGGAGACATCTTGTACTTAGACTGTGGGCCTGTAAAGACAGGTGTCCGGGTATAGGAAGCACTGGCCTCAAATCTCATGATATCCCCTCTCCACCTAAAAAGCACAGAACTTCCTCTAATAGCACCAGTATGGTATTGTTTGAATAGCCTAGAAGCATAGCAGGGTCTCATTACATCAACACTGTGGCACCAACAACAGGTTATACAACCAAGCGACCCAACCCTGTTTGTCATCAGCCCAGCGCTACCAAAAAATAAAGAGAAACTCACCCAATCTCCATTTCTCATAAACAGAGCCCTTCTAAGCCCGCCAAACACATGCATCAGTAATTAATGAATGATTTAAGGTGATAAAAGGACACATTTGCATGTATCGGACTGCATTTCCTTTATAATAGTGTTTTGTATTACTGTTGTAAAGTAGAATTCATTGTGGCTCACTATTTCCTGTTGATAGAGAATGTTCAAGTTCATATAGCTGCAATTCTTATGCATATACGTTCCATGAAACAGCAGTTTCAAGATACTTGATCTGTATGAACATTGCCTTTCAATTGCTTTTGTTGGAGTATAAGTAGAGAATGAATTAGAAAATACACAAGAAGCAGAACTTTTCATATAAAACAAGTTACATACACGAGGTTCACTGCAGGACAAATGAAGAGCATGGGACTAAACATCTGTGCTAATGCAACTAAAGAAAAAAAAAAATTAAAGGAGAACTATGACATGAGTGATTTCCACTCA
>NW_017315116.1:0-845 GCF_000935625.1 Nanorana parkeri
TGTCCCTGGACTTGCCTATCCCCCCCATATCATTCTTTACCGCTAACAATGTTTCACTACCCCCATCCCCGCCACCCATCCATCCCATAAAACCTTGCCATATGCTTTGGCAATGTTAAAATGTATTTGATCCTGCCAATAAAGCTTATTTGAATTTAATTGAGGAAGAGAAAAGGGGAGAGAAAGAGAGAGTGAGGGGGGAGAGATAGAGAGAGAGCGGGGGAAGGAAAGAGAGAGGAAGGAGTGTGAGAGAGGGGGAGAGTGACAGAGGGGAGAGATAGAGAGAGAAAGAGGGGATGAAAGAGGGTGAGAAGAGGGAAGAGAGGGTGTCAGGAAGCCCGTACGAAGTGGACTGCGTCTGCGCATACGCACGGTGTGACCCACAGTCGGCCGTGCACTATCGCGTAGACATCAGTGAGCATGTGCGTGCTTCACAAAGCGTGCCTGTGCACGCATCTACAATGTATTGTGGCGCCAAACGGGCTATTTAAGCTCAGCACCTCCATGTCTCCAGTGCTAAGTACTCTTCAGCTGTGTGACTTGTATCCTGTGCCTGTTTCCTGTCGTGTTGTTTTCTTGTTGCTGACCCTGGCTTGCTTCTGACTCTGCTCATCATCCGGTATCCTGACCCTGGCTTGTCTGACGATTCTCCTGCTTCCTGCCTGTTCCTGCATTGCCCGCACGTTACCGAACCCGGCCTGGTACCCGACTACGAGTTTGTCTCTTGCTGCACTACCTTCCTGCCTGCACGTTGCCAACCTGGTCTGCCTGACTCCGAGAGGGGGAGAGAGAGATACAGTGAAACAGCTAACAGACTTGATCCACACACCCAAGTCTTCAACCGG
>NW_017315117.1:0-845 GCF_000935625.1 Nanorana parkeri
GGGAAGCCATATCACTGACGGAGGTGCTCAGTCGGGGTGCCTGGGAGTCCGTCACAATTTGTGGCAAGCGGTGGGATGCTTCCCTGCACTTGGAACATCCAGACCACCACCGGGACATCGTCGGAGTAGGATCGATATAGCAGACTGAAGCGAAGTACACTGAAGGACTTACTTGAGTCCCGAGGAATCAGTGAAAGCTGCAAGACTAAGGCGTCTCTCATCGCAGAACTAGAGGGAGATCGTACCAGAGAGAGGATGAGTGCTCCGGTCGAGGGGGGGCGCTCAGCTCACGGAGCTCCAGCGGGATATCCAGTGGAAGCTATCCCTGTATAGCACTCCACCTGACTCAGATACCATCACCAAGCTCATCTCGGAGAACCTGAGACAGGCGGAGGCTCAACGAGCGAGAGACCGACAGTGCCAGATGGAGGGAGCCGGAGGAAAATACCGTTTGACTCATTCCGACTCTTCCAGGAAGACATTGATGCGTACCTGGAGCTGTTTAAGATGCAGTGTGACATGCAGGGAGTAGAAGAGGCTGACTGGATGAAGATCCAGGCTGTGTATTGCCAACGCTGGGGAATGCTGCTTATTGTAGGTGCGAGAGACTGCGCGCGTATACGGGGGAGAGAGCGCGCGCGCGTATACGGGGGAGAGAGCGCGCGCACGTATACGGGGGAGAGAGCGCGCGTACACGGGGCAGAGAGCGCGCGTACACGGGGCAGAGAGCGCGCGCACACGGGGGAGAGAGCGCGCGTACACGGGGGAGAGAGAGAGAGCGCGCGCGTACACGGGGGAGAGAGAGCGCGCGTACACGGGGGAGAGAGAGCGCGCGCGTACACGGG
>NW_017315118.1:0-845 GCF_000935625.1 Nanorana parkeri
TCCTTGGTTAAAAACTGTTTATGTTGAGGTTCTGTCAGGGTCCCTACTGTATGAGCGGTTACATGTAAACAGCACCTGCCCTGGCCATTGATCTGTACAGGGTCTGGCCATGTTGCTGCTGGCTGTTGCTGTTCACACACAGACTGCGCATCGAGGTAATTTTTCCATTGGCCACCTGTCTGAATGGGCCCTAATGGCATCATCGCTAGGCATCAATGCTGCCTTTCAGTTATATAAAGTAGAGCTCCTAATTTACATTGTTCCTCTATATTGTGATATGTGAGGAATTTATTCATGCAGACTTATATGGGAAGGTCCACTTTAATGTCTGAGGTGTGCATTGGACCCTAGGGATAGAATGCATTGTAGAAACTAGGAGAATATACTGTTGAGAAGGTGATTGAATACACACCAGATCAGCGGTCTTTGGAATGGAACACATTTTGGCATGGTGCATAAACACTACTTTATACCAGCAAGTGGAGGCTATTCAGGAGTTGGATATCACAGATCTGCAACACAGGTTATTGACAGAATCATTAACTATTTTCTAGATAGCGAGAAGAGAGGCAGAGCATGGTGACATGAGAGTATTTGGGTAAACAGAGCAATGCTCATATTTTACCCCAGAAGAACTTTTAGGAATTTATCTATTCTATTAATATCAATAATTAAATGTAAGACTAGCAGTTAGGGATGCACAATACCAGTTTCTCAGTATCGAGTACGAGTAGTGATATATATTTTTTCCCGGTACTCTCCGATACCGAACACTGATACCGGAAGTCACATTAAGCGTATAATGACTCGTCACCTGGCTTCCTGATTAGCCGGGAAGTCGGGCT
>NW_017315119.1:0-845 GCF_000935625.1 Nanorana parkeri
AGTGATGGCCTCTTCAGTACTATGACCAGGTGCATCATAAGCATCAGGTGCATCAGGAGCCAGGATTGGCCTTCATCAGGGTCATCCTCTGCAGGAAGAGGTGAACACTGAACGGACTCTATTCTTTCTTGCTCCGGTTGAGTAACAGGTTCCTCTGGCTCAGGTAGACTAGGTAAAGGATCTGCTAGTTCAGAGGGTGTCCCACAATCCTCCTCAGGGACATCCGGACAAGCTTGAGGTATGAATTCAGGAGCTTCTGGCCTTAAAGCTTCGGAATTTGGTTCAGGATCAGCGACCCTTTGAGTGTCATTGGAATAATCAATAGACCATGTCCAACCTGGATACATGTCATCCTCATCACTGTCACTTTCACTGTCCCTCTCTGTCCTCAATCTCTGGGATCTTGTAACTGGAGCTCTCCGTGAAACAGGTGGGGCAGGCGTAGATGGTTCTTCACTGACCGGCACACGGACAGCTTCATTTAAGGATAGCAAGTGATTTCTGTGCCAATTCTTTAAAGGTCCCTCTCTCACTTCAGGTCGAATCTGATACACTGATTGTTTACAAACGATATAGACTTGTGAACGCCACCTGTCGGCTAGTTTATGTCTAGCGGCAGGTCCTAAGTTCCTCAGCAATACTCGGTCTCCAGGCTGAAGACTTTGAACTCGTACCCTCAGGTCATAGTTCCTCTTATTTCGCTGTTCTCTGCCTTCTGCAGAACAACAAGCTCTCTCATAGGCAGATGTCAATCCACATAGCCTTTGTGAGTGGCAACAGAAGTTTGATCTGAGGACAAGCCACAGGCTATATCTACCGGCAATCGAGCCTCTCTTCCGAACATG
>NW_017315120.1:0-845 GCF_000935625.1 Nanorana parkeri
CCACTCGCCAAATTTACCATATTCCTCTCCTTGTGGGAATGACGGATTACCTCTCATGGACAAATGTTGCGAAAACTATGGGTTTAGTTTCGCTATTTTGTGCGCTTCTCTCCATGCCACTACCGTGTCTCTAATAATTACATTTGTACGGAGGGTAAGGGGCAATGTGGAAAACGGACAATGTAGGAGGGAAGAGAGCTTCCATGGATGCGCCATCTCTGTTTCTAATTGAACTGTTTCTAATTGAAAGTTAGAATAGTATGATGAAGAACCTATCCAGTCTACTGAGTGCCTGAGAAGACAACTCAAGTTGTATAGTCTTACGTTGGGGATTGCCATCCCCCCCTCGCTCTTCGGCAGAAACAACTTGCTCATGGCAATCCTTGCTCTCTTTTCCTGCCATAAGAAGGCGGAGAAAGCTTTATTCAGAGCTAGGACGTCTTTGTTTCAGGAGAAAGGGCAATGTTTGCATAGGGTACAACAGCCTAGCAAAAGAGATCATTTTCACTAAATGTATTCTGCCAAACAGCGAGAGGGGAAGGCCCTTCCACCCCTCCAGTTCCTTTTTAATCCTCTCCAAGAGAGGAGGATAATTTAAATTATATAGGGAGGCTGGGGCGCTGCCTATGTGTAGACCTAGATAGACAATAGAGCCCGTAGCAATTTTATAAATATTAGTTGATCCTAGTGAGGTGCGTGATGTTGTGGTCAAGGGAAGGATAGTTGATTTGGTTGCATTAATAGTCAGTCCCGAGAACTGCTGGTATTGTTGAAATGCCATTTGGATAACCGGTATGTCGCTGGAAGGGTCCTTGGTGAATAGTATAATGTCATCTGCGAACAAC
>NW_017315121.1:0-844 GCF_000935625.1 Nanorana parkeri
AAGCTTGCTGTTAATGGCTTTACATCTGGTCTGTTTCCCTTCTCTAGAAGCACAACACAGGAGTGCCCTTTATCCCGCCTACTCTATATGCTGGCAGTAGAACTTCCTGGCAGGGAGAATTAGGGCAGATCCTGGTATTAAAGGTCTTCCAATTGGGGCCTTTAAATACAAAATTGGTCTATATGCAGATGACATACTCCTATAATTAGTGGATCGAAGCTGTACAAACAGCTTTCTTAGTTATTACCGAGTACGGACAATACTCCAGCCTCTAGTAAACTGGACTAAGTACTACATCCTCCCCCTTGACAGCTCCCCCCCTACATAGGAACAATCCATTCTTCCTATGGTCAGGGCAATCACCACTACATACCTCGGCATTCAAGTGTGAAATGTTTCAGCTGAATTTGCTAATCTAAATATTGAACCTCGTATTTCCCTTATCAAGAATAAAATGCAAACATGGACTAAACTTCCCTTAGGAGTAATGGCAAGGTAAGCCTTGTCAAGACGATTCTTCTACCAAAGATTTTATACATACTATTTATAAACCTCTTATGTTTTTTTAAATGATTTATTCTATCCTTAAGCGCAAACCTAACTAGAAAGTCATTCAACAACATTTAGACAATGGGGGCTAGCATTTCCTGACCTGCATTTATAAAATATAGCTTCTCAACTCTCTCACTTCACCATTGGATGGTTCTGAATCTACCAGATTCTTGCATCATCTTAGCATACCAAGGGCCAAAAAATTTCCAGATCCCTTGTATACAATATCTGAAGGCTTCAGGGGTCAGAATCCAAAGACTCCCCAAGACTTACCATGGGTTAATGTGGATGT
>NW_017315122.1:0-844 GCF_000935625.1 Nanorana parkeri
CCGGTGTACCGGATGCATACCATTTCAATATTTGATCGCAAAAAAAAATCACTGTTCCTTTAAAAAATTTTTTTTTTAGGTTTTTTTTGTTTTCAATTTCATTGATTCCTGTCATTCAGGGCACTACCCGGATCCCCATACACTTTTTATGGCCAATAAATTGCATATAAGGCTTCAAAATGGGGACCTTTAATTTTCTGAGTTCTACCCCCATAGACTTGCATTGAGTTCTAAGTTCGAGTTAGAACTTTTTCCATGTTCGAAAGTTCGAGTTAGAACCAAACACGGGGGTGTTCGGCTCATCACTAGTTTTCATGAGCTGTAAGCCATAATCATCACAATTATGACAAATCACGGCTTGAACTATCTTGCTTTGCATGGAATGAGTCTATCTCATAAATAAGTTTCACCTTTTAAGTTGCATTAGTGAAATAAATGAACTTTGCACGATATTCTAATTATTCGAGTTTCACCTGTATATGTGAAATGCACACATATACGCACACGTATACACACACACACACGCGCATGTATTTGAATGGATACACATATCCATACACATGTATTTTGATATTTGTGAATACAGATGCATGGCTACTAATATGCAAGTGCATAAATATGCATTTTGATATGCATGCATACATATGTAGATAAAATAAACTACCAGTTATCTGGCCCCCATGGGGAATGGTAGGTATCAGATAACTAGTTCCTGGATGTTTGAGAGTTAATAGTAACTCCCCATCAACCGCCAGAAGCCCATTTTTCCCCATTGCTCCATTCACCTGCTGGCACATGGGTTACAATAGTGAGCCTAATAGCTGGCTCTTAAAGCCCCGCTCAC
>NW_017315123.1:0-844 GCF_000935625.1 Nanorana parkeri
AACTAAACAAATTTTTTGGCAGTGCACATGTCTAAGTACAACCATTGAATATACCAAGAGTGGGGATCATTTATGAATTTTGCCACTTGGTGAGACATTGCAAAATTAAGGCAATTAAAAAAACAACAGATTTACCATAAGACTACATGGTTTGTAAACTATCACTTTTGGTATTCAAAATAAAATTGCATTGGAGTGTAACATTGTCTCCTATTCTTAAACCTGAGTCTATGCTTCTGACCACTATTTTTGAATAGGTGTCACACTGTGAAGGAGGTTTTTGCAGTTTGTGAGTACAAGGGGGTGAGGGGAGCTACTCAGCCCCAAAACTCCTCTATCCCCCACAAAGTCCCAAAGAGCATTATTGCCACCCTACTTCCCGTAGAGCCCTCCCTCCCTTAGAACTACACAGGGCCCCTTAGTTAACCACTTGCTGTCCGGGGCATTTTCTTACTATTTTCGCCCGTGAAGCCGCAAAAAAAGTCAGTACCCGAAATTTCCCATAGTGAACATTTTAAACGCTTTTACCACTCATCAGTTTAGTGTTTAATTACTAGGGCCATTAATCAGAGTGATTAATGGCCCTAGAATTATTGTTCTCACTCGGACGTTCGTGGCGATATGTAACATGGGTAGCGCAATTGTTGTTTTCGCACATAGGCGCGCCAAAGCATGTTTGTCTGCGTATGTGGGGGGCGGGGGACTTAAAACATTTTCCTTGCATTTTTTTATTTTTCTTATATGTTACATTAATTTTCATAATTTTTAAACACTTTTTTATTTACACTAACCCTATTGCTATCACATAGTGGGCTAACAAGCACCCTATGTAATAGCAGATAGG
>NW_017315124.1:0-201 GCF_000935625.1 Nanorana parkeri
CTGCTTAAGGCAACAGCCTGTATGAAGAGGACACATTTTGGAACACTCGGAACAAGTTTAGTGATTTTTGAAGGCTTTGGATGAAAGTAACAAAAGGTGCTTCAAAAATGGGCCTTTGGTGCCAGCTAGTGCCTTCACACCGTAACCCTCCAGAGGTATTCCAGAAGAGTGCAGGGTTGGACCCTGCGATCAAATATTGAA
>NW_017315124.1:585-844 GCF_000935625.1 Nanorana parkeri
GTCTGTGACAAAACCTCCAGCAGCACTGAATGTCCTTTCAGAAAGCACACTGGATGAAGGGCAGCCCAGTAGCTCCATGGCATATTGGCTAAGTGCTGGCCAGTGATCCAATCTCAGCACCCAGTAAGCCAGTGGATCATCCACTTGAAAGCTGTCCAGGTCTGCCCTTGCCCCTAGGTAGTCCTGCACCATATGGTGAAGACGCTGCCTCAGAAGCACCTCAGAAGCACCTCTTTCGTCTCTTGGTAACCTAATAGTG
>NW_017315125.1:0-844 GCF_000935625.1 Nanorana parkeri
GGCATTGCCATGGGGGCATTCAACAAAACAAAACAAAAAAAGGTATTGTACAGCGACTTTGTGGGGCACCATGGGAAAACACCAATCCTTTAAATGACATGCTGAGCCGAAGTGCAGAAGGACTTCGACTCAGCCGATCCAACATCTTGATCAGATGAGCCGAAGCTCCAGCAGCTCACTTGAATGAATAGTGAATAGCAGAATGCTGCCGAGCGGCATTCGGGTCGGCTATTCTGCTCGTTACATCCGTGGTACCGAGCAGAATAGAAAATAAGTGAAATACATTTTTTTTTAAAGAAAAAAAAAAGTTGAAAATTGTTTTAAAATGTGACAATTAAACGGAAATTAAAATAGTTTGAAGAAAATGATGAAAAACATGCCACCCAGATCGAAAATAGTTTTGTTTCAGCCAAAAGTCCAAGGCTTTTACAATAAAATCTTATTTCCTTATAGAAGTTTGTTCTTTCCTTATTGCTTCTGATGACCTTGGGCTAAAATTTTACAACTACATAACATAAAAAAAGACTTAGGAATTCTAAATAAAACAGTTAAGATCAAAATCAACATTGAGACCGTTGGGTACTAGAGTTTTTGCTTTATAAATCCATCTTGTTTCTTTTTATGCTAATCCACTCCTCCAGTTAGACTCTCGAAGATTTTTTCCAACTCCCCAGAATTTTAAGCCACTAGGATCTCTGTTATGACATCAAGCAAAGTGCCTGGATACATTATGTTTCTTAAATAATTATTTTATTTTATGGACGTGATTCTCACTGATAAATTACAAGTTTTCTTCCCAATACATTGTAAAGTACAGGGGCATTGGAGAATAAATACTAACCAT
>NW_017315126.1:0-205 GCF_000935625.1 Nanorana parkeri
ACTCTGATGTGAAGGGGGGACTCTGATATGAAGGGGGGACTTTGATATGAAGGGGGACTCTGATATGAAGGGGGAACTCTGATGTGAAGGGGGGACTCTGATGTGAAGGGGAGACTCTGATATGAAGGGGGACTCTGATATGAAGGGGGGGCTCTGATGTGCGGGGGGGACTCTGATGTGAAGGGGGGACTCTGATGTGAAGGGG
>NW_017315126.1:511-844 GCF_000935625.1 Nanorana parkeri
GACTCTGATATGAAGGGGGGACTCTGATGTGAAGGGGGGACTCTGATATGAAGGGGAGACTCTGATATGAAGGGGGGACTCTGATGTGAAGGGGGGACTCTGATGTGCGGCCGAACGGTGTTCATCTCAGTTCACTTCTGCTCTCAGCGAACCCTTCAGCAGCTTAGTGAATGACCCCCCCTAATATTATCCTATAGAGAGGAGAGAGGATGGTGGGGGTTGTACTCCTCTCTCTCAGGGCACATAGACAACATTCCCTCCAGGCAGTGTATATATTTCCTCGTTGTTCCTCTGACCGGCATTCTGTATTTGTAGTGAGCGCCATTTACAGTC
>NW_017315127.1:0-844 GCF_000935625.1 Nanorana parkeri
CATCGGGGTCGCAGGAAACGTGATGAGAAATAAAGATGAACTGCCAAAGATTGGAGAAGAACGAGACGTGAAGCTCCCGGGAACCCGACACCTACCTGGGGGGCCCCCCGGAGGTACGAGGTGCTCAGAGATGGGGCCGAGGTGAGGAAACCCGACCACAGAACACACGTCAGGACCAAAGAGTATGGACTGATGAGGGGGACTCGTGGATGGGCCCGCGGCTGGATCAGTATCGGGCACAGAGCCCCACTTCCATCCAGACGCCAGCAAGGTGGAGGCGGGGAAGGATGGGGGGGCGGTATTATTAGAGATGAGCTAGTTGGACCTTTTCGGGTTGGACTCAGAATCATCTCCCGAACCTAGTCACAGGTTTTAGAAGTCACTTTCTTCAAGCCGTGGTCCAGGAAGAAGTCTGATCATGACATGTACGCAGGACAACGTTCAACCACATGCATCCGAGTACCACACTGCGTGGCCCTAACGGTGAAAGAAACATGGCCGCCTCGCTCACCTGACCCGAACCCTACTGAGGACTTGTGGGCCCTTCTTATACGGGGAAGGAGAACAGTTTCCGGGGGGGGCTGTGATTGGCTGTCCCTGAAAACATCAGAAATGTTTATTATTGTCGCGGTAACAAGTCAGACGGAACGTTTCCATTTAGTTGCCGATAATTCTGCACCCCCCCCCCATATCCTCCTAAGGAAGCCCGAGCGTCACTTTTACTTTCTTCAATATTCCGGTTTGAGGATTATGAACATTTCGGATGATGGAGAGCGCCGGAGTTCTTCAATAATTCATCCTCAAAAATACAACTTGCCTCATAATTGTGCACACAGCGAAGGTA
>NW_017315128.1:0-421 GCF_000935625.1 Nanorana parkeri
TTTATTAGCCCCCGTATGTGATAGCTATAAAGTTTAGTGGGGAAAAAAAAAAGGGAAAAAAAATGTAAGTTCCCCCCCCCCAAAATTTAAAGTTACACATAAAAAAAGAATAAAAAAACAAAAACATTTTTTAAAGTCCCCACCCATACATACACGCATGCAAACATGCGTCGGGGGCGCATACGTGCAAAAAAGACGAGTGCGCTCATTACGCCACACATGTTACATATCACCGCGAACATCCGAGTGAGAGCAATAAATCTAGGGCCATCAATCACTGATAACACTAAACTGATGAGCGGTAAAAGCTTTTAAAGTGTCGCCTATGGCCAATTTTGGGTATGGTAGTTTTCTGCGATTTCGCGGGTGCGCGCAATTTTAAAGCTTGACATGTTTGGTGTCTATTTACCCGACGTGACCC
>NW_017315128.1:584-844 GCF_000935625.1 Nanorana parkeri
TTAAATACCACCAAAATAAAGCTCTATCTGTCCCTAAAAAATGGTATAAAATTCATTTCAGTACAGCGTTGCATGACGGAATAAACGTCAGTCAAAGTACTGCAGCGCTGAACACTGAAAAATGGCCTGGCCAGGAAGGGGGTCTAAACACCTGGTCTTGTAGTGGTTAATATACTACCCTACACCATCCCTACATTCTCACTACTAAATGACTATCTATAATATCTCCTTCTTTCCCTGACAATTTCTATTTTGTGACA
>NW_017315129.1:0-844 GCF_000935625.1 Nanorana parkeri
CAAACTGTTGGCGCTATATAAATCCTGTATAATAATATATAACATTTATGTAAAATCTACATATACTTGCATACATATTACAAGGGATCCAGGTCTATGTTTGTTAAATGTTTTATTTTTCCAGCCTTCTTGTTTCTTTTTTTTACTGTAGAGTTGATTAGCCTGTGACCTTGGAAGATCATGGACACTCCCTTCCTTCATATTTCTCTCCATATCGCGGCTGTTCGCCATGTAGAACATTCTCTTCTCCATTGGAAAACAGAAGTGACCTTCTTCATAAACATTGTCTCCCCAGTGACCTTTTTATGTTATGAACAGCCGCAATGTTTAAAGGCTAAATTGCACTTAAATAACTGTACACCTAATTATTAACTAAAATAAAAAAAGACAGCTTCCATAATGTGATCCATTTTTTCCTGCCTACTCAATGGCCTGTGGTCAATTGGCATAAGATGGTGGAGAAGAAGGCAAAGTTTCATAGGTCGCAGATAAGCCATTTTTTCTTTTCTAAATTGTATTTAATTTAGTGATCTCAACCACTCATTTAAAATAATAGCTTGTGTGTATTTATTATACCAGTGTTTTTTTAAATAAAACTCTCCTGGAAGAAACATTGAGGATGCCCTTACTAACCTGCTGAAAATGCTAGTGGTCTGGCTATTTTACTGGCTGCAACACTGACCTGTAACAGATGCTTATAAAGGAAAATAAACGTATAACTCTTTATCTGCGTATGTCTTCTGGATAAAGAAGCAAAATCTAAGCTAAACTTTAATTAGGAACCACTCCAATAAATTACTAGCTTTTTAAATCAGATAGTTTTTATTGGTTTTTCCATTTTTTA
>NW_017315130.1:0-843 GCF_000935625.1 Nanorana parkeri
TTCCTGTAATAGAAGAGGTATTATACCCCCCTCTCCGGTGTACCAATATATTAATATGCAAATAGCTGTTTTCGGCATGTGATGGTTGTAACGATGGATCGCTAACCAGTCCTGACCTCTGACCCCTGCAGGCGGCACTGATGGGCGGCACCACCATGATCATCGGTCACGTTCTACCGGATAAAGACATCTCCCTGCTGGACGCGTACGAGAAGTGCAGGAGCCTCGCTGACCCCAAAGTTTGCTGTGACTACGCTCTGCACATGGGTGTCACCTGGTGGGGACCCAAGGTAATGAGACACACACGTAGCCGTTCAGAGGAGATTGAGTGCAAACATATCACTCGGCCCACTGAGCTGCGTGTTGTACTACCAAAGCCTGCGCATCTCAGAGCCTGTGTACTGAACAGCATCGAAGGATGTTGGCATGTAGAATGACAAACATTGCACCTCTGTGATCATCATCAGTAAGTACACGCATGTGACCGGTATCAGGCTCTGGAAGTTCCTGTACAGTGTAGGCATTATATGTGCTGAGAGGGAGAGCATGCTTCATGCGTGTGCTGATTGTCCCTCCTGTTGTGCGTTCCCTGCAGGTGAAGGCGGAGATGGAGACCTTGGTACGAGAGAAGGGCGTCAACTCCTTCCAGATGTTCATGACCTACAAGGATGTGTACATGCTGCGGGACAGCGAGCTCTACCAGGTGTTCCGGCATTGTAAGGACCTGGGGGCCATAACCCGGGTCCACGCCGAGAACGGGGACCTGGTGGCTGAGGTGAGAACCCACAAAGTGTTACCAATCATCCAATTCCTGCACCTTCACCCCTCAGATCACCCCAATTC
>NW_017315131.1:0-361 GCF_000935625.1 Nanorana parkeri
GGGGAAGATCTCACTGGGGTTGGAAATGAAGACTGGAAGGCGGTTCAACCAGCTGAGAGCCAAAATGGATCGTTTTAACAGTTCCCATGGTCATAAATATATATATATATACAGTATATAGATGGCTGTACTCCCATTGCTATATATATATACACCGAGTGGCCAGATTATTATGACCCCCCCCATCAGTACTTCGTTGGGCCGCCTGGTGACTCCACGAGATGGTGGAAGGGGATGGGAGGAATCTGACACGGCACTGTCGCCCTTCTGTTGTCTTGTACCAGTCTTGCCCCTCCCCCGTTCTGCCCTAACATTGACTAGTCGCTGACGGCCACAATTCGCACGTTCAGACCCAGATTTT
>NW_017315131.1:606-843 GCF_000935625.1 Nanorana parkeri
CCCCGAAAATAAGACCTACCCCGAAAGTAAGACCTAGCACTATTTTTCAAGATTCCTGTAATATAAGACCTACCCCGAAAATAAGACCTAGTTTGGTGGTAGCATGTGAGGGGGAACTTGAAGAGCAGGAGAGATGGTATCAGCCGGCAGGGACACACTGTATTAAGAGGATGACAGGGGACTCCCTCTAGACAGCGCAGTGACAGCGAGCACTCCAGTACAATACTTCACCAACTG
>NW_017315132.1:0-843 GCF_000935625.1 Nanorana parkeri
CATGCACAGCTGCTCCAGATTTGTCTGCTCCAGATATGATACATTCCCCCCAATGAATACACTATAGCATGATATAAGTGAAGATAAAACACTGTAGCATCTTTTTTTTACTTGCGGTATCAGATTAACTTTTAGGGTGAACTTACTGTACACATCCACATTTCTTTACAGTTGATGACTTAGGGTTCATTCACACTAGTTGTGAATGTGTGTTTTGGGATTCCTGTGGCAGGAACCTTGAATTCCTGTAGCAGGAATCCTAAATATGCTGTTTAGAAGGGGCCACTGTCACCAATTCAAGTTAATAATAAGGGGACAGTGGCCACATTTGAAAGCTGCAGTCTGCCGGCACTCAGCATGTAATTGTATGTGATATGATTACATGTGTCTTGGAATTGATCACTATCCCTGGAGGCATCTATCATTGGTCCAAAGATAGTGATCTATCCCTAATCACATGTAATCGTATCACATATTATTACATGCAGAGAGCCTGCGGACTGACACTTTCAAAGGCAGCCCTAGTCACCCAATCAATAACTTGAATGGGTGACAGTGACTGTGTCTAGGTGGCATATTTGGGATTACAAATTATATATATTGTGGCAGCAGGCAGATGGGGATGTCTGTGCTCAAGTGTGATAATTAAGTTCTTCCTCTAGGGGGAAGTGCTGAGAGTCCTGGAAGCTTGGAGGTAACAGGCCCAGCTGAAGCTAGTTGGCTTGTTAGGGCCTCTAGAAAAAGTCCCAGCCTCCTAACAAAGCAAAACCCTAGAACCAGGCTGTGTGTCTGGCGGAGTGGAGAGCAGATCACCTGTGTGGTGAAGATGAGCCTGTGTGGCCA
>NW_017315133.1:0-843 GCF_000935625.1 Nanorana parkeri
GCGATGTACACTGTACATCGTCAGTCACGAAGGGGTTAATATACACACACACACATGTGTGCAGGTATCTATTATATATAGGAATGCACCGATATCGATTAGATGGGGGGCTTCCTGAGTTTACACTTGTCTAGGGCAGCACAAAACCATAATACACCACCACTGAACATAGGGTTATGTTAATACATAGATTATTGCATACCGTACACGATGAGATTGTAGGATGCGTCAAGGGTAGTATTGTCCATAAAAGTTATAGTTACAGTGTAGCGTCCACTATCATGCAATGTTAGTTGTCCAATCCTCAGTGCTCTTCCATCCTCCATTATCTCCAGCCTTCCTTTAAACTCATTCTTTTTTATAACAAATCTCTCATTTATAAAAGATGCCATTAAGCGAGACTGGAAGTTCCAGTAGACATCTTGCACAGGATGAAATTTATCCACAGATGGTGACAGGAGGACGACCTGGTTTATAAGGCCATTCACTCTGATAGGGACAACTTCTCTTCCTGTAAACACAAATAAAAAATGTGGACACATTGGAAGCATTTTCAATGATGAACATTGCATAGAGAGCACTAAAATAACATATGCTATGGCACATATTTTTGTGACCATACATTTTACATGGAAATAAGATTGTAAAAAAAAATTGAAGTCAAGGTCCAGTCAAAATATTGGGGACGAATTAAAACTTCTACTTTCTGTGTTGCCATAGAACAGGGGTAGGCAACCCTCGGCACTCCAGCTTTGGTGACACTACAATTCCCATCATGCCTCTGGCTCTGGGGGTCACGTCTGGGGCTGTCAGAGTTGCAATGGCTCATGAGACTTGTAGTTC
>NW_017315134.1:0-843 GCF_000935625.1 Nanorana parkeri
ACACTGACATGGATGCAAAGGGGGTTATAGAAATGTCACATTACCCAGCTGTCCATATTCGGGGCAGCCAAACGAGTACAGGTTTCCTTTACAGTCCATGATCATACTGAACTCGGCCCCGCAGGCGACCTTGGTGATTGGCTGCCCGTTATACAGGATCTAGGGAAAGGCGGAGAGATCTGCTGTGAGTTTCCGGTTGATCAGACATTATATAAAAGCGGCAGGTAAGAGGGCGCCATGATTACCAGGGCTGGGCTGCACACAGCATCAGTCTTGTTCCCCAGGCCAAGCTGGCCCATCTTGTTCTCTCCGAAGGCATAAACGGAGCCGTTCTCTGCGAAAAGATAAAAGGGGAGGAGCTTAGGGTTGCTGAAAATGTGTACACTAGTCAGGACCATTATTACTAGAAAGCTCCTGAGTGACCCTTCCGATTCCCAGCAAGGGGCGGGCATATGGCAGGGCGGTACCTACCCGTCAGCGCCAGGGTATGGTTGCGGCCACAAGCAGCATGTACAAACACCTCGTCCTTAAGGCTCTCGATAGGCTTTGGGGCATCCACTCTCTTTATATCGCCGTGCCCCAGCTGGCCCTTCTCGTTACGCCCTGAAAAACAGACCACAAACCATCCATCATCACACGCAGTCATAACAAGACGCAATGACACCTTCCTCCGGCATCTAACACGTCATCTGTCAGCAGCTAATAGAACTAAAGCAAAGGCCGGATCGGCAGCGATATACATCACATACTAGAAAACAAAAAACAGGTTTGTCTGACTAACAAAACCGCTTCTACATCAAAGAGATCCTTAAAGGGCAGATCCTGGATCACAGAAGCTGTATA
>NW_017315135.1:0-843 GCF_000935625.1 Nanorana parkeri
AAAAAATTTTGGGGACAGATAGAGCTTTCTTTTGTGACCCCGGAGCTCTGCACAGTCTCCTGTCCCACACGTTGCCAGCGGACGATACTGACCCTACTCACCCCCTCCCTGCATGTCACAGCCTCGCCGACCCCGGAGCCCCTCACCTCCGTCCTCTTCCAGCGGTATTCGGAAGTATTTCGGCAGCAATCAGCGGACGGGCCCGCACGAAAATCCGGCCAAGATGGCGACCGGCCGCCTCACTGCAGTGAGTAGCACGCCAGGCAAGCAGACTACACGCTCGGCGGACGCAGCTGGCCTCGTTGGCACCTAACACCCAGCGGGCAGATCGTGAGCTATCCCCGATCCAGACCCCCAGGTTGCCACAGGCAGAATCCCCCACGAGATCGGGACTGTCGGCCATTTCCGGGTCCAGTGGTGCAGATGAGGACAACTCATGGCGGTCCATTCTTCCCAAGCTCACCACGGAATCTGATTTAGAGGACATAGCGACCAAGATAGTGCAAGCACTAAAGTCTGAGGTACACAAAATTAAACAACAGGTTGTTTCCTTGGATGGCAGAGTCACCTCCGTGGAGGCCTCCACCTCTGATCTGGGGACACGGGTAGCCGCCCTAGAAACTGCCCACCTTGCCTCCCAACAGCGCATGACGTCCATGTTTTTGCTGCAAGATGATGCAGAAAACCGAAATCGGCGCAACAATATCAGGCTCAAGGGCATCCCCGAGGCGACCATGGGCCCTGAATTGCACACTACTGTCTCGGCCATATTGAATCTCTACCTTGACAAACCCCCATGAGAATATGGAGCTGGACCGTGTGCACAGAGTCCAATCGTTTAAG
>NW_017315136.1:0-843 GCF_000935625.1 Nanorana parkeri
ACATATATGCCTCTATAAAGAGACAAGACAAATGTCTCTCCTGGCAGGATTAATTAATGTCTCTCCTGGCAGGATTAATTACTTCCTGATCAACTACCTCAAACTCAAATGCTTCCTAAACAGTATCTACTGTATTTCTCCCTGAACATGTCGCGAAAGTATGTGTATCTGTATAAGGTATTTCTTGCTTCTGACTACCCATGTACACAGGCTCTTATAGAAGCATTTCTGCACATGTGGATAGTATGTCTTACAGACAGCATTGTGCTTTTTAGCATTACAAATGTCAGCGTTACAAACTCATCCCCTTGGTTTTTTTTGTCTGTAAAATCTTTATTTATGTATCTTATAGTTGACATCAGAATAAACAACATTGATGCAAAAAGTATTCAATACAGAACATGGTATAAACCATTAGTTTTTGACACATGAATTACACAGGTTCTTTCGCAGATTTAGGCATAAGCCATTGCTTGAATCAAATTATTAGCTTATTTTTGTATTTAATAGGAGGAGTTGTCAACTCATATGGCTGTGTAAGGACAAGTGATGCACTGGTAAACAGTTTCAATATGCTCATTTTGCATGAAGGGTACAACTGCATCTACATCCAGCTACCACGAATTATGGTAAGAAGAGTAGGGCAGAGAGTAACAAAGGTCCCAGAGGGGGGAGAAGAGAGAAACACTAAACTACTGGAGGAAGGGAAGAGTGATGAATAGACACTAATGTACTGGTTCTCACCCACCCTGTCCTTGACCTACCTACTTCTGCTATGCTTCAACTGCAGTCATGGACAGGAAGCCTACAATGTCAGACATTAGACACAAATAGTGGGATATA
>NW_017315137.1:0-243 GCF_000935625.1 Nanorana parkeri
CAGCAGAGACAGACTCGCGTGCCATGCCGGGCACGCGTGCCAGGGGTTGTCGACCCCTGGTATAAAGCCTTCTCTTTTGCATGTGGTGCTTTTCTACATCTTTTCAATCCAGCGACATTGTCGATTTAATAAATATATAGTGTAGCGCCCTCTAAAATGTCGCTATTCAATTTAGAGATACCTGGACTGTAACCAGTCTAGATACTGATTATACAGAGCTCTGCATTCTATAGGTGTCTCTGA
>NW_017315137.1:615-842 GCF_000935625.1 Nanorana parkeri
AGATGCTGAGGGCACAGAAGTTCCAGATCCTAAAGAGGAAAATACCTGATGGAAGCTGGGTCGGGGAGGAGTCCGCTTGTTGAGGGGTACCGCAGAGGAGCTGGTGCGAGCGTCCGTCCGGGACCCACAAGGGAGATCCCACACCCTATTCCAGGTATCTGTTCACAGTACTACTACTGCTACTATTATTGGTCTCTGGGACCAGATCGCAGTGATTTCGGCCTTAG
>NW_017315138.1:0-842 GCF_000935625.1 Nanorana parkeri
GATGATTGATGAATGATGATGATGTATGGATGATGATGATGTATGGATGATGATTGATGGATGGATGGATGATGATGAATGATGATGATGGATGGATGATGATGGATGGATGATGATGATGATGATGATGATGATGGATGGATGATGATGATAATGGATGATGAATGATGATGGATGGATGATGATGGATGGATGATGATGATGATGATGATGATGATGGATGGATGATGATGATAATGGATGATGAATGATGATGGATGGATGATGATGGATGGATGATGATGATGATGATGATGATGATGGATGGATGATGATGATAATGGATGATGAATGATGATGGATGGATGATGATGGATGATGATGATGGATGGATGATGAATGATGATGGATGATGATGGATGGATGATGGATGAATGATGATGATGATGGATGGATGATGATGATGATGATGATGATGATGGATGGATGATGATGATAATGGATGATGAATGATGATGGATGGATGATGATGGATGATGATGATGGATGGATGATGAATGATGATGGATGATGATGGATGGATGATGGATGAATGATGATGATGATGGATGGATGATGATGATAATGGATGATGAATGATGATGGATGGATGATGATGGATGATGATGATGGATGGATGATGAATGATGATGGATGATGATGGATGGATGATGGATGATGATGATTGATGGATGGATGATGAATGATGATGAATAATGATGGATGGATGATGAATGATGGATGATGAATGATGGATGGATGATGATGGATGGATGATGGATGATGATGATTGATGGATGGATGATGAATGATGATGAATAATG
>NW_017315139.1:0-842 GCF_000935625.1 Nanorana parkeri
GATATATTTCGCTATCACAACGATCGGAGTCAGAATAGAGCCTATGGCTCCTCTGCTTTCAGGATCCTCTCCCATGACCAGGAAGTTCAGGAAAAACGTGTCCTGGTCCCGGCGGAAGAGACAACTGACCGCCGGGACCAGGACAGGGAGTACGCTAGTTTGTGTCCTCCCATTACCCTGACGAGAACTATGGGGAAAAGCCTTAACCCCATAGTTCTCCTTTAATGCAGAGAATGCATTAAGGTAAAAAACGCCCAGCCTTTAGTGATACTTTAAGGCCTTCTTCACACCAAGCGCGGAGCAGGTGCAGAGCAGAGCAGTTAAAGACCGGATCAAAACTGCATCCAATGTATTCCAATGGTATTTTTTGCTCCAGTTCACATCGCAGCGTGCAGTTCCAGAGCAGGTGAAAAAACTGCAGCAAGCCCTATTACCTGCTCTTGCTCTGGACCTGCTCTGGAACGCATGCAAACGCATCAAAAACGCATGCAAATGCCTGGAAAGCACTGAAAGGCCAAGTTAACCACTTGAAGGTGTTTCACCCCCTTCCTGGCCAGGCCATTTTTCAGTATTCAGCGCTGCGGTACTTTGACTGACGTTTATTCCGTCATGCAGCAACATTTATTTTCACCAAATTTTTGGTATAATATAAAAGACGGTAAACGTTTTTACCGCTCATCAGTTTAGTGTTATCAGTGATTGATGGCCCTAAAATTATTGCTCTCACTCCGACGTTCGCAACGATATGTAACATGTGCTGCATAATGGGCGCAATCGTCGTTTTCGTAAATAGGCGCACCTGACGCATGTTTGCATGTGTATGTGGGGGGGGCGGGGACTTT
>NW_017315140.1:0-842 GCF_000935625.1 Nanorana parkeri
TCCCATGAGGCATTGCAAGACTCTCACAGCCACAGGCATGATTCCCAGAGACGGATGCATTCTGGGATTTGTATTTTCACCACAGCTGGTGCAACAAGGCTTTCTAAAGTTCATAGGTCAGCCAGGCAAGCATTTTAGGAAGAATGTGTTCACTGGGAGCCCCTTATTCGGTTTTAAAGCCTGCACATGCAGATCCTGTTTACACATCTGTGTTTAGAAATGTGTTCCCAGGCACAGTTTAGCACACATGGGTTGTAAACCTGTTTTCTCCATGGCCTTTTGTTGGAGGCTGTCTTCGATGTTCAGGTACAGCTGTGTGTGCTTAGGAAGCCATGTGAAATGTTTTTTACACACGGTGCCATTCATCCTGGTGAAAGCACCCTTGTAGGGGGCACAAAGGCTAAACTACAGCCAGTGGGAGTTTCTCTAAACTTGCGGGTGAGAACTGTACACCATTGTCTTCAATGGAGGCCTCTTCCCCTTCAGTATAGAGAAATATTGTGCAGTCCGGTCAATGTTTCCGGGGTCTGGTGGTTTAAAGGAGCCCAGTATTAAGAATGCCGGCTGCCATTGATGATCTCCTAAATTAATTTGTTTCCTGGCTGTCATGCTTTGAATCAGTGACCTGGAACAAGCAGGCATTAAGTGAAGTCAGTATAAAATCTCCTGATGTGCAGAATTGACGATTAGTGACTGAACGTATTCTTCACTAAGGGCCCATTCACACCCAAGCGTCGCGTTCCGATACTGTGCAATTTATGCTATCGCACAGCACACCTAGCGTGTATTACTGTTCGACTGGTGAGATGCATTGCCATTCATATAAATCCCCCCCCCCCCCC
>NW_017315141.1:0-842 GCF_000935625.1 Nanorana parkeri
GCTGGTCCCGAGATCCGCTGTGCCCGATGCGGCCGGGACCGTGCCTCTGTGACTGTGACCGGGCTCTGTGACAGGAGATCAAAGGGAGTTCGGTATACGAACTCCCTTTGATCTCCTCTCAGTCCCCGAATGCAGGAAGTGATGTAGATTACATCACTTCCTGCATTCAGTGTCACTCTCCAGCTACAGAAGCTGATGAAGCAGATCTCTGCTTCATCAGCTTCTCTGGGGGTCCCTAAGTGACATTAACCTAAGTGACATTAGGGGTCTTGGAGACCCCTGATGTCTCCATAAAGAGGACTTGTCATGTACATTGGCTATTATATCGGGGGCTTCTTAGCCCCCGATGTAATAGCAATAAAGTTGTGTCAAAAAAAGTAATACAAAAATTAAAGAATCATAAAAAAATAAAGCATAAAAAAATGTAAAAGAAAACAATTTTTTTAAAGTCCCCGCCCACCACATACACACTCAGATATGCGTCGGGTGCCGCACATGTTACATATTGCCGCAAACGTCGGAGTAAGAGCAATAATTTAAGGGCCATCAATCACCGATAACACTAAACTGATGAGCAGTAAAAGCGTTTTAAGCGTCGCCTATTGGCGTTTTTTGCGATTTTGCGGGTGCACGCAATTTTAAGGCTTGACATGTTTGGTGTCTATTTACCTGACGTGAATTATGTTTTACCAAAAATATGGGTATAAAAGGTTTTATAACATTGTGTAGGGAAACTTTTTTTTTTATTTTACATTCATGGTACTTTTTAAATTATATAGTAAAAAAAAATACGCCCCTTTGCCCCCGAGGTGATTATATACCTCCAAAAGAAAGCTCTATCT
>NW_017315142.1:0-842 GCF_000935625.1 Nanorana parkeri
GGTGCATTGAATGGCACTGCAGTCACGCCCCTTCCTCGCAGCACAATCGCACACACCGAACGCAGGCTCATTAGTGCTTGCGTTCCGGTCCAGTGCAAGCTGCAAAAATAGTGCTTGCAGTATTTTTGCAGATCGCACTGGACCGGAACGCTGGCACTAGGCGATCGCACTGCGGGCGTGACTGCGGTGCCATTGATTTCAATGCACCGACACCCCCCTTGAATGCAGGGAGCCGGCCAGCTTGCATTATGTTGTAGGGTGTGTAATAAAGTTAGGGTTAGAAGTTAAAAGTGACACATTTTTTTTTTTATTCCTGAATAAAATGTTGTAATATGTTGTGTAAAATGAAATGTCTGTGGGCAGGATTATGCGGCATAAATGCAGCATGTGTGAGTGCTGTGACATATGGAAATAGTGGTTGATGGTGTAGAACCCTTTTAGGCTTCATTCACACTGCACACCCGTACTCAGACAGGATGGATCCCGGACACCCAGGCCTGCACGGATGTGCAGTTTGGCTGTGCGCATGACAGCGTATGGCCGCGTCCTCCCATAGAAAACAAATGGCTGCTACACACAGCAACTGTCCCTCCCAAGAACAGCCTGATAAGGGCATGCACGCCGCATGAACGTACGCCCCGAGTTAACGCAGTGTGAATGAGGCCTTATAGGAGTGCTATGTGAGTTTTCTGTATTTTCTGTTTGCTGGTGTACATATGACTGAGAAATGACAGTGCTGAGTATAGAGCATATGAGTGAGGCACAGTGTGTAGAATGAGCTGACATCCCCCCCCACCACCTCATCCTGCTCTGTTATATTGAGGCACTGTGGTGTGCTGAAG
>NW_017315143.1:0-842 GCF_000935625.1 Nanorana parkeri
AACTGTACTGTCTCCTCCATTTTATAAAGTGCTGCACAAATTGTTGGTGCTATATAAACCCTGTATAATAATAGTAATCATTTTGCTGGCTTTCTTTCTGTGAAATAATACTCACTATAATATTTTACAATACTATCATTTTGGGGGGTTATTTCAGTGAAATAAATACACTCTAATGCTGATTTCTTCATTAAAAAATAGCTGGTGGCGGTTCCGCACTTAGCTAAATATTACCTAGCGGCACAGATTGGACAACTGGTGAAGTACCACTCAGTCCTTGAGGCTCTGGCCTGGGTGGCTTTGGAGACCACCCTGGTGAAACCAACGTCCATCGCCAATCTCCTCTGGCTGGGTCCGAAACACAGACCAACTATCTCCAACCCAATCACATCTCATTCTCTTCGGCTCTGGGACTTTGTTAAAACACCTTGTGGATTCCTTTCCCCACACCTACCCCTCATGTCCGTCCTTGCTAATCCCTCCTTCACCCCGGCCTTTAACCGCCCGTCATGATTTTCCGCATGGTCTGAGCGAAACCTCACCTCTTTCTGGCAGCTACAGACCACCTTGGGAGTGAAACCCTTCCCACACCTACAAGAACACAAACAACTCCCACGTAAGGAAATCTTCTGATACCTCCAAGTCAAAAACTTTACCATCACATACACTCCTAAACAGGCTAACCCCAAATTACTATCCCCGTTCAAAAGAGTTTGCCACGGCAATCCACATAGTCCTGGACTTATCTCTCTCCTATACTCCTTTCTAATCTCCCCCTCTGATACATCTCCCCCTTCCTACGTGTCCCAGTGGGAAAGGGACCTAGAGTCCACCATTGACGA
>NW_017315144.1:0-841 GCF_000935625.1 Nanorana parkeri
ACTTGCCCCCTAGGCTAAAAGTTGCCAGTCAGCCCCTGACTTGGATCCTGCTGAATTAGCCAATATTTGATCAGTGGATGGCCCTATTGGCACCACCCAGCCTAACAAATTGAAAAATCAACTAAACGGTGACTGCAATGAATCTGCTGTAGTTAGTGTTCTGGTATTCTGAAAGTCATGGGCACTGGCTGTCAGAACACAATAGCCAACAGAGAAGTTTATTTCTTCAATGCTGTTTAGTCTGGCTGGGAGGATCAAAAGATTTCTCTTGTTCAGCGCACAGGGCTGAATAGGGAAAATGTTAATGCGTATGGCCAGCTTAAGGCAATATAAACTTTAATACTGAGAATAATGGAGAAGCTTTTCAAGTGTTGCCCTGAGGCCGCATTTAATGTACAAGAGGGATACTCCTCGGGTCACCATATCACTTCTTTAGTTTAAAACATATATTTTACACAGGTTCTGGAAGTTTCAGTCTATGAACAGTTGATAAAGAGACATTTGCATGTACCTACCTCAGCTGTTTCCAGTCAGCCATCCCTGGAACACTTGTGCTGCTGATTACAGGGTGGACACCAAATCTCTTAGGTGAAATATCTAAAAACAGGGTCAAGGTGTCAAAGATAGAAAAGGGGGGCTCCAAACCCTCATATGTGCAGATACTTATAGTACATTTGGTTTCTTTCTTTTATTATGGTTTTCATACATGATTTATTTGGCTTGAACAGTTTATTCAGTGTTTTGGTGCCCATACACCTGCCGATTATCGTACGGGGCGGTCTTGCGATGGTCGCAAGTATGATCTGCCTGTCCAAGATTGGCAGATCGTATGTTTTTTTAA
>NW_017315145.1:0-841 GCF_000935625.1 Nanorana parkeri
GTCTGGGTCTGGGATGGGGATGGGTCTGGGATGGGTCTGGGATGGGTCACTGATTGTGGAATGTTTTGTTGGCAGACTTGTACCGGCTGACTGATGAGCTGTTGGGGGAGGGAGCGTACGCCAAAGTCCAGGGATGTGTCAGCTTACAGACCGGGAAGGATTACGCAGTGAAGGTGAAATTCAGCCTTTAATAGAGATGCGTGTGTCTGGGTCCTGCGTGTGTCTGGGTCCTGCGTGTGTCTGGGTCCTGCGTGTGTCTGGGTCCTGCGTGTGTCTGGGTCCTGCGTGTGTCTGGGTCCTGGGGGTGTCTGGGTCCTGCGTGTGTCTGGGTCCTGCGTGTGTCTGGGTCCTGCGTGTGTCTGGGTCCTGCGTGTGTCTGGGTCCTGCGTGTGTCTGGGTCCTGCGTGTGTCTGGGTCCTGCGTGTGTCTGGGTCCTGCGTGTGTCTGGGTCCTGCGTGTGTCTGGGTCCTGCGTGTGTCTGGGTCCTGCGTGTGTCTGGGTCCTGCGTGTGTCTGGGTCCTGCGTGTGTCTGGGTCCTGCGTGTGTCTGGGTCCTGCGTGTATGTCTGGGTCCTGCGTGTGTCTGGGTCCTGCGTGTGTCTGGGTCCTGCGTGTGTCTGACGATTGGTTCTCTCCCTGCAGATTGTGGAGAAGAAGGCGGGTCACAGCCGGAGTCGCGTGTTCCGGGAAGTGGAAACATTGTATCAGTGTCAGGGAAACAAGTAATAGAAATGGTTTATCAGTGTCACATGTCCAGAACATCCAATCGGTTTCCTTTATCCTCCATGACACTTAGGGTTAACGGTGTATTGGGAGTTCCGGGGACACGGTGTATTGGGAGT
>NW_017315146.1:0-841 GCF_000935625.1 Nanorana parkeri
TATACACCCAGTCGCCTTATACGCCGGCAAATATGGTAGTTTGTTTGTTTTTTGCTGTCTAGCTGCCACGAGTGCTGGGAAATGTTTCTACTGTATTGTTCTATAACACTTTTTGTCCTAAGAAAAACATTTTGTGTGGACAGCCGTCTTAGGACCTGAGATATCTAACTGAGATAGAGTGGTTGCTAGGAAACAGTAGCAGTAGTGTAGCATATGAATTAAATGCAGCTTAATATTACTCCTTTATACAGTATCAGCACAAAGTATATACAGTATTTACTGTATATTGTACATGCCACATATTCAATAAGCGTATCAGATTTTTTGACCCATAAATTCAATACTGTACACTAGGTTTACACAGTCATAGATACATATGTCAGGCACTTCATCCATGCCAGAGACACTACTCAGCTGCTCTATGGCAGTGTTTGGTTGCAGCAGTGAAGCTAGACCCGCAAGCACAAGTGAAATATCGGGAAACATCTCAATAATATCCCTGAGATTTGCTTATGCAAAATCCTGCTCCCTTCCTGTTAAGCCCCACACCTTCTCCCCACTGTGTTCTATCTGGTGAAGAAAGCCTTACCAACGCTACAAAGATAAGGAGAAGGTGTATGTGAATTGTAATAAGTGAGAAAACATTGCTGCCCACAGAACAGGGGAGCACCAGTTCATATATTTTGCCATTTAGTTATGTTATTTATTTTTAGTGCTCTCTTCCATATTTCCCCATTTAAAGACCCTTGCAATCTAACCTAAATCATCGATAATGTTATGCTTCTCCCTTAGTTACTGTATGTAACTAGGGTTGCCACCTTTTCTTCAAGTGAAACCCGAA
>NW_017315147.1:0-840 GCF_000935625.1 Nanorana parkeri
AATAATAATAATACTCCTACTGCTACTAATAATCAAAATAATAAAATGCTTGCCTCCTATGTGTTATAGTTTCATTTTCCTTGAAGAGACTCATAGAGGCAATTGACCAATCAGTCACTTTTTCATTGGACATCCATTGGAAGGTTTGTTGCATTTATAAAGCCCAGTCAACAGCCAGATTCACTTGCATGTGCACTAGATTCAGTTTCTTTCACCAAATAACATCTACCTTGCCAATTCTTCCAATTTGGTCTTGGTAACATTCACAATTTACAATATGGCAAATATTATATCTGCTGGTCATGATCAGTTGTTTTCCAATTTTAAGTGGCGAATCATTGCTTTTATCAATGATGAAAGACCTCGATTCTGCTTGCTTCTTTCCACACATTGAACACCATGAAAATAAGGAATTCAGCCTAAAAGGAAGGTAAAAAAATAAAGGCTATTGCTAACATCTAACTACTGGCTTAAAAAGGAAGGGGGATTAGTATGCTCGGAGATAGGTTTTAAAGTAAATATTCTTATTGACGATTGATGCTAATGCTTTAAATACTCTGCATAGCCTATATAGCCCAGTCCTATAGCTCTTTAGATGCTGTCAGTACAGATGAGTGCCTCTTCACAGCTGAAGACTGGGAAGCATAGTCTTTATCAGGCTGGACATTATTCACAACAATTAGCCAACTTGATACAACCTGCACAACCCCATCTTCAGCAACTAGTCCGCTTTTACCTCCAGAGTTAAATAACTCGAATGATCTCAACTGTTAATGTGAATTCTTTTACATTGATATCCAGATACCTGATATTCATGTTTGTTCTGTGCCTATGGCTCAC
>NW_017315148.1:0-840 GCF_000935625.1 Nanorana parkeri
GCTCTGCGTTCTCCTTACTGCACTGAGACCTGCTACCAGCTTACTCCCATCCTACAGGTTGCTCTGGAGGGAATCCCAACCCCCTACCAGGAGTTCGCTGATGTGTTCAGTAAGAGGAACGCCGAGTCGCTGCCCCCTCATAGGGCCTATGATTGTCCCATAGAATTGATGCCAGGATGTCCCATACCTACTGGGCGGATTTACTCCCTCTCCCAACCTGAGCTCCAACACCTGAAACAGTATTTAGAGGAAAACCTCAGAAAAGGTTTTATTAGGCCCTCTACTTCCCCTGCCAGTGCGGGCATGTTTTTCGTCAGGAACAAGGATGCCTCCCTAAGGCCCATAATCGACTACCGCGCCCTGAATAAGGTCACCATAAAGAACAGGTACCCACTACCACTCATTCCCGAGCTCATAGAGAGATTGCAGTCGTCAACAGTTTTTACAAAGTTGGATCTGAGGGGGGCTTATAACCTTATCCGTATCAGATCCGGAGACGAGTGGAAAACGGCCTTCAGAACCCATTACGGGTTATATGAATATACTGTCATGCCATTTGGGCTATGTAATGCCCCGGCCACTTTCCAGAGTTTTGTAAATGACATCTTTCGGGATCTCCTAGATGTCTGCGTGGTGGTGTATCTGGATGATATACTTATATACTCTGCCAACATTCCAGAACACCGAAAACACGTCAGGTGGGTGCTCTCAAGACTCCGTGCCCACTGTCTATACGCCAAACTCGAGAAATGCGTGTTTGAGCAACCCTCCATTACTTTTCTGGGTTTCATCATATCCCCACAAGGCGTACAGATGGACCAATCTAAGATAGAATGCATC
>NW_017315149.1:0-839 GCF_000935625.1 Nanorana parkeri
CCCTGGCTTCCATTTTCTCGAAGACCAAGTTTCCTTAGCGCTGAGGCAGAAGACCTACATAAAATGGCCACCAAAAGGAGACAAATACAGATCTGCCTCTAGCGCGTGGTGGTAGAGGAAGCACGTGAGTGTTCGGGGAGAGAGGAAGTGCGGGGTTGGAGAAAGCATGCTGGGAAATGTAGTTTTATATCATTCATATAGGAGAAGAGACTAAGCTGTCTGCAAGGTGAGCAGGGGGGGGGCTGCAATTCTATTGTGATATCCTCCTAGCTGGATCTTTATTTGGCTCGGTGTGATGTTTGCATGTACTAACCTTTGCTTATACAAGAGTGGGATTGTAGTGAATGTCTGATTTGCTATGTATATGATAACTGCAGATGTCACTATCTGCATGTATAGTGTTATTACATAACTTGTATCAGGGGGTAGCTTGTATGTGCCATCTCAGCATGTCCTGCCATCTGGTAGAAGATGCATCCTTTTATCTGGCAGATCCCTCAGTGTCTCTTTCCTAAATGGCTTCCATGCACATCTCTATAGGTTATAGGCATAGTCCACCGTTTACAAAAACTAAATATTAATAAATAAATATATATAATGCACATTGATAACAAACAAAAATGTGCATTTATTAAGTGTTTTGCACTGGCTCCTGCACAGCATGGCAGCGTCAATGCCCAGACTCCTGTAGCTCCAGGTCCGTACAGGGTCACTTTGCTGCACCAGTTAGATACTACTCCTTAAAGTGCCCATGCACCTTACGGATATCGACATAAGGCAATTACTACACGCAAAGTGGATCTACAGGTGAAACTCAAATAATTAGAATATCGTGCAAA
>NW_017315150.1:0-839 GCF_000935625.1 Nanorana parkeri
AATGTGCTTCCTCACGCCGCCATAGCCAAGCCACGCCCCTGCTTACACCTCTCTTAATATCCTCCTCCAGATCATCCAACCATAACTTAGATGTTCGTGACACCAAGGATAAAGCCACCGCAGGCTGAAGGCCCATTCCTAATGCAGTATAGGTCTTAACCAGGTTGTGCTCCATCTTGCGGTCCATTGAATCCTTGAGAGACCCTGCATTATCTACTGGCAAGGCGGTATGCTTTTCCAATCTCACTACCGCTGCGTCCACTTTGGGAGCCGTATGCCATATCTTAGAATCCGCATCACTGATAGGATAGAGGCGTGAGAATCTCCCCTTTGCACTCATTCTCTTCTCTGGCTTATCCCATTCCTCTTGAATGAGCTTCTTGGTGATCTTATTCACACAAAAAAAAGACCTATTCTTCCTTTGCCCTTGAAAAATGCCTACTCGAGGGGGACAGAATTTCTTCCTTCTCCTTCATGCACAAAGTTTTGCGCACCATGGAAATGAGAGCATCTACTTGCTTAGGTTCCAAGGATCCGTATAATGCGGACTCCGCCTTCTCTGAGGATGAAGAATATTCCCCTTCCGAAAGAGACCAATCTTGCACTGAAGATTCCGATGATGCAAACCGGGAACTGCATGTCCTCTTTCGCTTCTGGGAATGGCCAGCTTGCCTCACTCCCTTTGCTACTGCCTTTTGGATAAGATCCAATAAGTCGGGGGATTTGGATGTGGTCGCTGCCTCCTTAAAGCATGTAGAACATAACTTCTTCCCCTTCATAGCCTTGGCATCACATGTTTGTAACACTCGGGTTCCGTCTCGACCGAGTCCGAGCGCCGT
>NW_017315151.1:0-839 GCF_000935625.1 Nanorana parkeri
ACAGTCTAAAAGAGGAGGGGGAAATGATACATGAGGAGGTATATACTCATACACGATATACTCACCTCTTCCATCCCCTCCGCTCTGGCTATGGAATGTCCCTCGGTATCCTCAAGTCTAATGCAAGTCAAGTGACCTGCATCGGTCCTCAGACTGCCGGAGCCCCGGAGAGAAGAGGCCGTGGGGACCGGTCTGGCAGCCCAGCTGGTCAGAGGATCAGGTAAGTGGCAAAATGAGCACTTGTGAGCTTTTGGTGGTTTTCCCGGAGCTCTTTAATGCACCGGCAATGAAAACACATGACGCGTGGTCAAGCTTGTTACCTTTGGACCCTGTGGGGGAGGAGATCTTTCTGGGTTTTGCTCGGATGTCATAGATAACTGGATATTGGAACCAGGGAATCCTAGAAGACACAAAGAACATCATACAAATCTTAGGACATTGTACAGGACAAAGTGTGCAAAGAATGACAGTGCGTATCACACACCAGAGACGGGACTCTTGTACAAGCCCCGGCCTCGGGACCCACAAATCTTGAGGAGAAGAATACAATATAGATCTGCAAATGCTTCTGGAGTCATCAGACAGGAAACTCATTCAGTCTGATCTCCGGCCTTCCCTTCAGTCTGGCACAATTGTACCGCCTCCTCTCCCGATTTCACTGCACACTGCGAGCTTTCCTGGCTGGAGGACATCCAGCATCAACCAGCCCTTTCCCTCCAAGCCTGACTGCCCCTGGTCCATCCCTTTGAACTACGAGATAAGCAAAATTAAATACAAGAGTTCTGTGTATTCTTCTGCAATCTTGGTGAGCTTTGTGTATTTCTTCCAGATCTGTGCAG
>NW_017315152.1:0-839 GCF_000935625.1 Nanorana parkeri
CAGGGGACAGTCATGGTGGAACAGAAAAGGGTCTTCACTAAGCTGTTACCACAAGGTTGGAGGAGCAGAACTGTCTACAAAGTCTTGTATGAGGTAGGAATAACAACCCCCCTTCAACGGAGACACCTGAGCTCAATCATTTGGAGGGATGTTCACATACTTTTGGCTTTAAAGTGTTTATAAGTTTTATTTTCTAGTTGTATGCATCTGCTACAGACCTTTACGAAAGGGTGATAAGCTCCAGCAGCCCGGATGTTGGTATACGGGCCCTCCAAGATCACAGCGTCAGCTGGATTCCCTTCATGAGGACAAATCACAAATCATTAACACTTTTTAAAAGTTTGACTTGCATGACAGGTTCTCTTAAAATGTGAAACTGCCATTTGAACAAGTGAAAAAGGAAGTTCTTTTCTCGTGTGATCTGCAATCTGGCTGATTTTTCATAACGTACTTTATTAGTATTATTTATTCTACAACATTACTCACCTTTTTCTTGCAATTTCCTGGCTGCATTAGTGGCAATACTGTCAATATAAAAAAGGAACAAGTAAATGTAATATATATGTGTGTGTTTCCTGTATATAGATATATATCAAACTTATTTCTTCATTTGGATAAACAATGTGAGATTACAAAAGAAAAAGAAAATACGGGAAAATATTAATATTTTGTGGCTAATGAGTAATATATTTACCCTTTATGCTTCCAGACAAAGGATGAAGCTCACTAATACAATTAAACATCAGCCCCGTACCCAGAACCTACCCGGTACCCAGAGAATGCCCCCAGAGGCAGACCGGATTTCCATGGCTGCGGGCTTTCACCCATTCATATAAAAA
>NW_017315153.1:0-839 GCF_000935625.1 Nanorana parkeri
CTGTTAGCACAACAGTAAAAGGGTTAAGCTTCATCACAAAAGTATATGTTTTTATTTTCATCCTCCTTTGAACCACATTTGATGTGTAACATGCAGCTATCATTATCATGATAGCACTTGGAATAGGTAAAATGACACTAAACTCAGGAGTTAAATCTTAAAAATGCATTCACGTACCTTACATATATCAAAAATGTAGCTTATTTATGTATCACTAGGCTGTAGCTCCTCAAAAACATATCTGAATTCATGCTGAAATTCATGCTGTCCTTCCTTCTGCAGGGAGGCTACTTTTCTTCCCCATGTCATTGGTTGCTAGGACACCAGCAACCGCTAGCATCCAGGCAACCAATAACGCATCCCAGCCCCACTCAGCTGCTAGCTGGGAGATCCCTGGGTGGCAGCTGAATGGGGACAGCGATGTATTATTACGGCCGGTGGTCGCTAGCACTCTAGCAATCAGCATTTTTGCAATGCTGCTACTAAATGTATGACTTTCTTCTGCAGACTGGAGACTATTTAGTTTGCCTGTTGTTCAAATGGTAAACAGCCAGAGTTCGAGTTGAACTTTGCAACAGCCTAAACTAGAATCCCATGCCTACTAGATACAAAGGTTAATTACCCACAGGCTTCAATTATGAAAATATTTGGGGTAGTATTAATTATACATACATAATACATTATGCATTGAACTAAAACTGTATTTTTAAACCATTTTGGCAATTTGCCAGTTTATAATTAAAAAATATGAGCTAAGTTATGATTTAGAGGCTAGGTTTACCTTTCTGACCTTGTTTCATGTTACACCCTTATTTAGGGTGTAACATGAAACATGGTCA
>NW_017315154.1:0-839 GCF_000935625.1 Nanorana parkeri
CCCCTCCCACAGCTATGCTTTCTGCACAGGCTATGTACAGCTCATTAATGATGTCACTGCTACTTTACAATATGTTTGTAAAGGCATTCTGTGCACACAAAGTAGATTTATATCCTTTGTGGCTATTGAGCAATATTTGTGAATAAAAGTTTCTGTACTCAGAGTTCAGCTTTAACAAATTAAAAAATTCCTCCGGATGCCATGTGGTTATTGCACCCTTGCACTTATAATGTGGTAGGGGAAACATGAACTGTGATTGGTCTGCAGATGAGCGCAGCGCTATGCAATTATATTTAAATGAATGGACTGAGTATCATGTCTAGACTGAACTGGATCTCTCATAGAGCTCTACTGCCACCTACTGGTAGCAGTGGAAGTTGCAGCCTGAGGTTTTTCTGTCTGCTGGAGGTCAGAGGGGTTAATCATATTCCATTCTGTCCTCTGATTGCACACAGAACAAGACTTATGTATGTTGTAACTTCTATTAGAGAAAGGAACCAAGTCTTCATGTTACATTCCAGACACAAGATCTCCTCCACAGCCTTCCTGCAAGGTCACCTAAAACTACAAGGTCACAGAACTCCCTTTTCCTCCCTTGCTGAGACACGAGCTGGCTTAGCTAAATCTCTATCTGAGGTCTGTAGCGGATGCCTCCCCAGAAATATCTTTCCATGAAGGAATGGGGAAGAGATACATTGTAATAGTACAAAAGCCTTCAAATGTTTCTAAACCCGAGAACAAAAATGTAACATATCCTTTCTTTTTATTGTCAGCTTTTTCCCCGTCATCTGTGTCCCATTGGGGAGGTTTCCCTTCACTTCCTGTCCAATAGCCACAAC
>NW_017315155.1:0-838 GCF_000935625.1 Nanorana parkeri
ATGTCTAGTAGCCACCTCACAGAAGGTGACGGGGGCTACAATGTTGTGCCGCACTCGGGGACCTCTAGCTGCTCCTTTACCAAGAAAACCGCCTGGCGTCCTTCCAGGACTCGCGTTCCTCCCTGGTACCCGGTCTCACGACGTCGCGTGTTGCCGCGGGCTCCCGTTGATTCATAACACGGGTATAATTGTATCAGATGAGATGTTGGAATGCGCGACGCGACCTTTAGAATGCAGAAAAAAACATGTTAACAATGTGTGCCGAGGGCTTAAGAAAGCCGCCGGAGCTTATCTCAGGGGACCAGGGGGAACGCTATGGTGTCACCCTGCCGTGCCCGCAGGCCAGACACCAGCGCTGCGAGGACAGATCCATATCAGCGTCTGATATAAAACCTCCTCGCTCACAAATAGCTGGAGATCGGCTGACAGTATCTGATTCCAGAAATATCCAATATGAAATATTACCTGAGCGGACTTACGTTACGGGGAGGGGGAGGGAGGGCGTCTCCTGCGCACGCGGCTCGGCGGAGAATGGAGGCGCCGGATAGCGCAATCTTCGGCCCATGTCACACATGCAATTTGCACCAGTGTGGTCCCCGATCATGTGATAACTGTGTCAGCCAATCACGGTGGGCATATGAGGTTTGTTTACAAACAAACCCACCGGCTGCAGCGGTCACTGTAGATTGCACTGCGCAGCCCCTTGCCCTTTAAGGGGATCTGGGAGTCAGAGGCGGGCTTCCCCATCATGTAATAGCTGTGATTGGCTGTCGCAGCGGTCACATGATCGGCGGTCGGTCCCACCACCTCCCGATCGTAGGCAGTGAGCTGTCACTAG
>NW_017315156.1:0-838 GCF_000935625.1 Nanorana parkeri
TCTACCCCTAGGAGGGGAAATTCACTCCTGTAAGAGTGATCGTGGGAAAAAGGGGTCTCCACTGAAGCTGTAGCACCAATCCTTGTTTCCACGACAACCCAAAAATGTCAAAATCCAATTGTCACAGTGACAGAAAGTGAGGTGAAATCTTCTGAACAGGGGCACACACAGCAAAACAAACATTACAGGAGGTAAACCCTTCCCTATGCTATCCAAAAAACAAATATTTTGGCTGGAGTTACATTTAAAACATTTTCCTGTTCCAACTTACATACAAATTCAACTTAAGAACAAACCTACAGACCCGATCTTTTTTGTAACCCGGAGACTGCCTGTAATGTTAGAGGAAAAGTTTCTATAAAGAAAAGGGAAGCCCTGGTTTCCTGCATGTGCTTCCTATTTACTCAGTCAAAAGGAAGACCTTGGTGAAGCAATGTGATCAAGGGCAGGCAGGCAGGGCCGCCGCCAGGGGGGTACGGCCGATACTCATGTAAGGGGCCCAGGCAGCCTTCAGGGCCCGTCCGGGACCCATACATGAGTATCGGCCGACGGTGAAGGGCGAGGAGGAGGCGGCCGGGCCCACACAGCAGCAGCGGTGGAGGCCTGGCCCTAGCAGCGCAGGGCCCCAGCATTGCCGCTCCAGCGGCTTCGAGACAAGCTGGGGCCCCATCAGCGCCGCTGCTCGTCTGAAGGCGGAAGTGACGTCACGTTGGTAATGTGCCGTCACTTCTGGTCAGTCCAGCGGGTCGATTGTACAGGTCAGTGGCGGATCGGGGGGGGACGGGGCCCGCGGCACTGAAAAAAAATGGACGGCGGAGGAGCCGCTGCCATCCTGAAA
>NW_017315157.1:0-838 GCF_000935625.1 Nanorana parkeri
TGAGGTTGAGTGAAAAGCACTCACCTCATAGTTCTCCTTTATCTACTGATAAAGTGCTAAAGCTTTTATACTGTACCCACCCACAAGCGCCGATTTTACAATTTTCTAAATTTTCATACTGTTTGATAGAGCAGCCCTTGACTGATTTTCTTAAAACCTCCCACACTTTCCTGAACTCTAATATCAGTAACCTATCGCTACCTAGAATTATAAGGAACTGGAAGTTGATGAGAGATCACAGGTAATCAATCAAATAAAAAAATGGTGGTCACTCGAAGTTCAAGGGTTCTCCTGAGTGATCACATGACGAGTTCCTTTCCATATTTCCCTATGTCTGTCAGCTGAGTGATGGTAATGCACAGACATCAGACACAATAGTGCATTCTACCTTAAGTGACACCCCGAAACATGTCTACTTACCTTTGATGCCATCTTCATCTTTGGTTGAAGTCATAACCAGAGATGCAGTAGGAGTTGCAGAGTTATGGTGGACTGTATGGACCCTGGGTGTTGTATGTTTCTGTCCTGCTGAAGGGATTGTGCCTGCATTTTTCCCAGACTCCTTGCTCTCCAAAGATTCATTGTTCTCTGAATTCGGAGATGTATGACGAGATATTTCGCAAACTGTGTCTGTTGTGGAGTTCCCTTTCCTTAATGTCTTTTGCTGCAATTTGTCACAGCTGGAAAAAACAAAAACAGTGGCTTTAACGGTCATTAAGGAGTTCTGGTTGGTCAGTAGAATTCCAGTTGGCTGGGCTTTGTCATATAGGGTTAGAAACTCAAACACACCCCTCCTGATCAGGTATATGAAGGGTGTTCACATCCACACCTGTGCTGC
>NW_017315158.1:0-838 GCF_000935625.1 Nanorana parkeri
AAGACCTCTCTACATGTTTGTCGTGTGTTCCCATTCACATGGCGTAAGGAAAAATTATGTAAAAAAAATATTTCTTACCTTTTAGATGTTTTGTTGCAGCAGGCAAGATGACTGAATCTAGCTTTTACTGAGCACCTTCACAGTGATCTGTCCTTATAGAAAGAGTTAGGATTGAAATTTGAGGATTGTGTTTCCCTCAATAACTTTATTAACGTTCAATAAACAAGCAAAGGTTGTAATCCTTTAACCCTTTGTTGGGACAGGCAGTGTTAAAATCTACTTGACAAACGATAACAAACAAACCCCTGCTAACATTACAAAAAAGGGGAAGCAAGTAGAAATGTCAACCCTTAAGAAGTCAAGAAACCTTAACCCAAGTAAAAGCAATTTAAACTGCAAGAAACATTTTTTAATGCTCTGAGTGGTGATGGCGGTGATGACTTTTCCCCTCCATTTACATTGGCACAGGTTATGTCGCTGGTGTGGTTTTTGGAGGATGATCCTACTGGGTTCATGGGATATTACTCTGAATGTTCACGGGAGACCTTGTTGGAATGTATTGAGGCGGTTCAGTCCCTTATCGACCAGGGGGGCTGGGTGGGAACCTTTGCCGAACCCTTGCTCCAGAGGTGGTCTGACATACGGTCTAGGCAGTCTAGCCCCTTTGCCAAAGCCCGATTGGGGTTAACCATGTTGCCCATGACAACCGCAGAGACTTTTGTTGTTCCTGATGAACAAATCCGCTCCCAGTTTTACGTAGCAACAGGACCTGTCTGCCATTCAGTTACACCTGTTCACAAGGCAGCCCAGCAAGAACCCTCATGTCTCTTAGCCGAGT
>NW_017315159.1:0-209 GCF_000935625.1 Nanorana parkeri
AATCGATTTTGAAAATAATCGTTAGCTGCAGCTCTATAATCTTATCAATGAGACTGTTACATGTTTTATGCAGAATGAAGTTACAAGAATAAATATTAACAACTTTAACAATATTACCATAAAGCTCCCTGCCCCCCACATATAAAATAATACATCCCCCGTTCCGTGCCCCCCACATATAAAATAATACATCCCCGTTCCGTGCCCCC
>NW_017315159.1:578-837 GCF_000935625.1 Nanorana parkeri
TATGCAGAAATGGATACAGCTGTGCCACACTATACAATAATACACTGTTCTGGAGTCTGGACATGTGATCATCTATTTTCCCCACTAGGGGGATACAAGCCTTAGTTAGCAATGGCATGATAAATATTCATTTCATTATTTAATGTCTTTTTTTTAATCTTTTTTTTTAAATGTTATAATATTAAAAAAAAGACATTGAACTAACTAAAAGACATTGAGCTAACTAAGGCTTGTATCCCCCTAGTGGTCAAAATAGATG
>NW_017315160.1:0-837 GCF_000935625.1 Nanorana parkeri
ACCTATGTCCATGACACAGCCCTCCCAGAATTAGCGGATTCATGGCTGAAAACTTGTAGTCCCCCTTCACGATGGAGGAACTGCTTTTGGCCCTTCGGTCGACGCACGTTGGCAAGAGCCCCGGACCTGCCGGATTCATGGTGAATTTCTATAACTCCTTTCGTGACAAACTTACCCCCTTCTTGCTCCGCATCTTCAACGCAATCGCTCAGGGAGCCTCCTTCCCGTGGTAAGCCCTGGAGGCCCATATTTCCTTAATACCTAAACCAGACAAAGACCACTCTCACTGTACGAACTTTTGACCAATCTCGCTGATCAACGTTGATATGAAACTATTTGTCAAACTGATTGCCAACCGTCTTCAGCCCCTTCTCCCGGGGGTGATCCACCCTGACCAAGTGGGGTTTGTCTGGAGTAGGGAGGCATGAGACAACACCATCAGGACCCTGTTTTTGATGCACTATGCCCTGACCTCTAATACCCCCCTCTGCCTCTTTTCAGTTCACGCCGCCAAGGGGTTTGATCGCCTAGACTGGACTTTTCTTAAACATACTCTGCTGCAACTGGGCATCCGCCCCAATATGTTGAGAAACGTGATGGGTTTATATTCCGGCCCATCGGCTCGGGTACGCGTCAATGGCTCCCTCTCTCCTAGTTTTCAAATGTTCAATGGCACGCAAAAGGCTGTCCACTGCCCCCCTCCTCTATATCCTCACCATGGAACATCTGGCGGTTGCCCTTCGTCAGAATCCCACCTTCTGGGACATTTCAGTGGGCACCATCAGGCCCCACCTGTTCCCAACTGTTTATCTGAAGCAACTCCAGCGTGTCTTCACG
>NW_017315161.1:0-837 GCF_000935625.1 Nanorana parkeri
TGGGTGAAGTTAATGTCTCTAACCCCTTATATGGCTCCTGAGTGTAGTATATTTTGGTGGGGGGTCAATGTAGCAATGGGTTGTTTTTGTTTGTTACTGTGTTGTGTAAGGTGCGTTGTGGTTTTCTGTTTTTTCTTAGTGTTTTCTTTTTTTGTTTGTTTGTTCTGTTTTGTCTGTTCCTCTTCTTGTGTCTCAAGTATGAAAGTTTTGCTCATATTGGGGGGCTATGCCCAATTGCTTTGTATTATAACATATGGTAGTTAAATTCAATGGATAAGAAAAAAAATATATCTATAATATCTTGGAATGTTAGGGGTTTGGGGAATAAGACAAAACGATGTGCGGTACTATGCAGCATTATGTCTCATAGGCCGTCAATTATCTGCTTGCAGGAAACGCATTTGGTGGGAGATAGTGTTGGATGGTTGGAATGCAGATTTTTGCAATATACAGCTCATGCATGCTATTCAACATACTCTAGAGGGGTATCAATACTTGTTTGTAAAGGTATAGCTTTCTCATGTATACAAGCATTGTGTGATAAAGAGGGTAGATATGTATTTCTGCATTGTAAAATCTATGAAGTAGAATGCGTTCTGGTAAACATATATATATTCCTCCTCCCTACTCTAATGAGGTCCTCCGGAAGCTGTTATTATTTATTAAAGATAAGTTACCTATTGAATATATATGAATATAGCGTTAGATAAATTCCCGTTAAATAAGCACTTGGATGTTACAAAAAACACTTCTTTTTATAATTTTTCTAAAGAAATAGGGTTGTTAACAGTGGATCGATGCACAAGAACAACTGAAGCATATTGAAAATAAGAAAGC
>NW_017315162.1:0-837 GCF_000935625.1 Nanorana parkeri
ACACTGCAAGAGATCCATCTAATCCCAAGGAGTCTTCCTCAATCCTTGTTCTACACCAGAGAATTCACACTGGTGAGCGTCCTTATTCATGTTTAGAGTGCGGGAAATCATTCATTCAAAAAGGAGCCCTTGGTCTACACCAGAGAATTCACACAGGTGACCGACCTTACTCATGTTCAGAGTGCGGGAAATCATTCACTCAGAAAGATTCCCTTGTTACACACCAGAAAATTCACACTGGTGAGCGTCCTTATTCATGTTCAGAGTGCTGGAAATCATTCGATTGTAAAAGAACACTTGTTCATCACCAGAAAATTCACACAGGTGAGCGTCCATATTCATGTTCAGAGTGCGGGAAATCATACATTCATAAAGGAGACCTTGTTCACCACATGAGAATTCACACAGGTGAGCGTCCTTTTTCTTGTTCAGAGTGCGGGAAATCATTCATGAAGAAAGGAACCCTTGTTCACCACATGAGAATTCACACTGGTGGGCGTCCTTTTTCTTGTTCAGAGTGCAGGAAATCTTTCACTGATAAAAGAGTCCTTAATAGACACAAAATAATTCACACGGGTGAACGTCCTTATTCATGTTCAGAGTGCGGGAAATCATACATTCATAAAGGAGACCTTGTTCACCACATGAGAATTCACACAGGTGAGCGTCCTTTTTCTTGTTCAGAGTGCAGGAAATCTTTCACTGATAAAAGAGTCCTTAATAAACACAACAGAATTCACACGGGTGAGCATCTCTATTCCTGTTCAGAGTGCGGGAAATCATTCACTAAGAAAAAAACCCTTGTTATACACCAGAGAATTCACACAGGTGAGCGTC
>NW_017315163.1:0-837 GCF_000935625.1 Nanorana parkeri
TAATCGAACACAAAAATTTTAATCAGTAACAGCCCTAATTTGTAGAGAAAGTGAACTTACCTTTTCAGGGGCAGTGAAGTGCACATTTTATAGAACAAAGTGTTTCCTAAGAGGCTGGATATGGAGCAACCCTCCCAAACAAGGGTAGGGGCCTGCCACACCATCTCTACCCCTGCCATTTGACATCAATTCACATTGTAAGTCATTAGCACCTCTCGCAGCCTTCATGAGGACATGGGAATGAATTTTGGACATGGAACGGGGTGCTTTCACAAACTCTCTCACCTCCTGCCATGTTTTTGGACATCAGCACATTACACAACATCATGGTGATAAAGGTGACTGACTTACCTGCCTGGCTGTAATTACAAGTCCCTGGCGGATGCTCCTGACATTCATTAGCACTGAAGAGGCCACTTGGACAGGTAGAAAAACGTCTTCAATAATCCAGAACAAGTCACTTTCAATGCGACTAACAGTGATGAGAATATCGGAGACAAGACACCAAACTGTAGTTAAATAAAATCATTTTAATGACATTCATCTCAGGATGACACAATTACTCCCCATAAAACACCCGCAATTAAAACAAACAAAACAACAAAGTAGATTTTTTCTCATCAGATATTTGGCAAATTTCCCTGCAAATCATCATGTCAAATGTCTGAGAACGGCTACCAGAGTCAGAATCTTATCACTAAAGAGAGAGGAAGCCTTTCAGGTTGATGGGTAAAGAAGAATATTACAGAGACAAATATGGAGTCTGCTACAGATGAGGTTTCCTTCTGAAAATGCTAGATGCCTGGCTGGTTGGACTTTCCCAATCTGTACACTTGC
>NW_017315164.1:0-836 GCF_000935625.1 Nanorana parkeri
ATTAGCAGCACTCCAAAAGAAAGTGGCTGCTATGCACCCTTTAGGAGGAGAAGGAGGAGGAGGAAAATGCCACATGTGTCATTGAGGTGCTGCTTCCAACAAGCTCTGTGGTGCTTGTTGAGTTGTGAGTCATGTGTTTATTATCCAAATGGCTGTTAGTGATGAGCTGAACATACTGGAGTTTGGTTAAGGGGACGTTTGCCAAACTGCGCTTGAAATCCAAATTTTAATCTGAACCCTATATAGTTCAATGGAAGTCGGATCTTTAAAGTCAATTATCTTGATTGCCAAGGCTACTTGGCAAGGGATTGTAAAACAAAGTGAGTTGGGCACTGCTCTGGGGACATGTACCAATACAAAAAATATTTTTTTAAATGTTGTTTTAATGGGAAGGAGCTCCTTTAATAATGCCTAAAGAAAATATTAATAATGTAAAATGCCTTTAAATAACATGCTAGGGGGTTGCTGCAAACCTGCCTATGAAGTGGTGTACCTGTTGGATATGTTGGATAAGCAAAGGTGACTTTTGTGAAAGAAAAGAAATTAGCAGAAACAAAATTGGCAAATTATTCACTTTAAGGTCACTGCAAACGGCAAGGGGGAACTCTTTACATCTGGATGAAAACAGGTTTAACCTTTGCATAGGGAAAGGCTTCTTCACAGTAAGAACTGTGAAAATGTGGACTAGACTCCTTCAGGAGCTAGTTCTAGCTAGCTCAGTTAACTGCTTTTAAAATCTGGATGCATTCCTAAATGCACAGAATATTAATAGATATTATCTTCTTATTAGCAAAATAAACACCAGAGATTGTTGATCCAGGGAATATCCGATTGCC
>NW_017315165.1:0-836 GCF_000935625.1 Nanorana parkeri
GAGCTTTCTTTTGGTGGTATTTGAAAACAGAAAACCATAGATAGCCCTCACGGATGGGGAGGCTAACTGACAAACATGTGTGCAGCCCTGGGAACAGGAGGAGAACCTGTAGATGCAGATAAACAAAGGAACACGAAGGGCGCAACAGCAAACACTACAATGGAGCACTAGCTGGTTGGACTGGGATATCTATGGCAGAGACTCAATGTACTGATAAGGAATTAATGGCAGAGAATCAATGGAATGGTACTTACATGTGAATCCAGGGATCAGGATCTGGGCGGCCTGTGCGGAGGATCGGGACTCTCGTGGTGTCTTGTTGATTTGCTGCTTGAGGAGGTTCGTCTATCAGGGAGGGATACTGTGAATGGAGAGAAGGGACTCTGTTCCACTTGAGCTTGAAAAAGAGGTTAACACCTCGAAACGCGTCGCTCTTGTTCTTCTTTACCCACTACATCCCCGTCCCTTCACTGACCCGATCACCCGGGATTTGTCAGCTGCGCCTGCACACCGACTCCTGCACACCGTCCTCAGCAGACCTGACTTAGACCGAGTGCCATCAATTATAACTGCGGCCACAGCAGCTCAGTCTGGGCTCGTTACCGTTGGGTCCCTCCTGGTTCTCCCCCACACTGCCCAGAGCCAACACTTTCCCAGCGGCACCACGGACAGAGTCCCTTCTCTCCATTCACAGTATCCCTCCCTGATAGACGAACCTCCTCAAGCAGCAAATCAACAAGACACCACGAGAGTCCCGTCTAAAGACGCCCGCTCAGATCTAGAGAGCTCGCGGCCGCCGTTTTTTTACTACGGCCGGCCCGGAGGTAGTTAAGTAA
>NW_017315166.1:0-836 GCF_000935625.1 Nanorana parkeri
GCCTATGGCCAATTTTGGATAATGTAGTTTTTTGAGGTTTTGCGCGCATGCACAATTTTAAAGCTTGACATGTTTTGGTGTCTTTTTACCCGACGTGACCCCATCTTTTATATTTTACCACAAAATTGGATAATAATAAATGTTTTAGAATTTAATATAGGGGGAACTGTTTTTTTTTTTTTTTTTTAAAACACAACCGCAGCGCTAAATACTGAAAAATGGCCTGGATGGGAAGGGGGTGTAACACCGCGGACTTCAAGTGGTTAATATAGTAAATATTAAACACCACCAAACGAAAGCTCTATGAGTCCCCCAAAAATGGTACGAAATTAGTTTCAGTACAGCGTTGTATGACTGAATAAATGTCTATACAGACGCCGGACTGCTTGTATTTAAACAACAATCATGGTTAAAAAAAACACACACACACGTAATGAAACACACATATCACACACATATCACACACATATCACACGCATATCACACGCATATCCCACGCATATCACACACATATCACACGCATATCACACGCATATCCCACGCATATCACACGCATATCACACGCATATCACACGCATATCACACGCATATCCCACTCATATCACACACATATAACACGCATATCCCACGCATATCACACGCATATCCCACGAATATCCCACGCATATCCCACGCATATCGCACGCATATCGCACACATATCCCACACATATCACACACATATCCCACCCATATCACACGCATATCCCACGCATATCACACGCATATCACACGCATATCCCACACATATTACACACATATCCCACGCATATCACACGCATATCACACACATATCAC
>NW_017315167.1:0-836 GCF_000935625.1 Nanorana parkeri
GGGTCCCCAACTGGTTGGTGACACCTGGGCAGCCATATTGGAGCCATACTAGGATGGGGGTCCCCCGCTGGTTGGTGACACTTGGGCAGCCATATTAGGGCCATACTAGCATGGGGGTCCCCCGCTGGTTGGTGACACCTGGGCAGCCATATTAGGGCCATACTAGCATGGGGGTCCCCAACTGGTTGGTGACACCTGGGCAGCCATATTGGGGCCGGGCCTGCAGACGATGGGACCCTCTGACCAGTTGTAACTTTAATGGGTCATTATGTCTTTTGTCCTCTCACCAGTGCGGCTTTTCTTCTGGCTCCCCTCGCCCACTTCTCTGGCTCTCTTGCGGCCGAGCTCACGGGGGGGAGGTAAGTGACGACTTATCTCGGCTTGGTTTGTCCCCAGATCCAGGAGAAGAGTGCTGATTGGCCCCTGATAGTCACATGATGACGGATGTCGCAGGACGCTCAGCAACTGCAGCTTCAGGTTCTTTCTGACGCTACTGACCTGAGACTTGGCCAGAGTGGGCGGCAGGTTTGCTGCAATGAGAGGAGAGGTTAGTCCACATTACAGAGAGGGAAGAGACCAGCGGATGGACATGACAACGTACCGTGCAGGGTTTCATATGCCTGGACAACCTCAGCCATAAACATCGGCCTCTGCCGAGCAATGGAAGCCAAAGAGCCGAGTGCAGCGGTCAGGTTGATGCTGGAAATCGCTGGATGGGCCATAAACTTCAAGAGTTCTTTGAGGGCTTGTTTCCCCGAATCTCGTAATGTGTCTGCAAAGGTAAAGTGAGGGGGAGGGGTGAGTATAGAGATACCGAGGATGAACATGACTATAAT
>NW_017315168.1:0-836 GCF_000935625.1 Nanorana parkeri
CATTAAAAAAATCCCTATTCAAAATAATAATCTTGTGCAACATCCATTCAACAACAGTGTAAAATATAAATATCATAATTCTTTCAAAGCTATGTTTTTTTATTAACCTCATTATTCACTTCAATATACCTTAGGGTTAAGTCCTTTGACAGCAGAACATCTCTTGCTGATTCCCTTTAGATCTGATGTAATAGGCAAAGGGACATCACCTAAAAGTGGTCCAAAAATCTGTACAACCTACTGAGAAATTATTCTAGCCTTTAGAAAAACAAAGTAATCTGTTTTATGTGTTTTCTTTCTACTCTGCAGCTGATTTCAACCATATAGAGCACTGAGACAGAATCAGGTGCTCCCAGTACTTAAGTGGAAAGTAAGCAGAACAGCATGAAGTAGCATCCATGATAGACTGTAAGATCTCATTCAGTGATGCCTTTATAATTATACAGTCTCATTAAATCAAAAACAGGCAATTCATATAAATTCATTGGCTTCATAAACCTTTAGAGTAGCAAAATGAATAATATCCTTATTCTCACAGGAAAGCTGTTTATGTCTTCTTTCCCCTCAGCATGGGGTTAAGTAATTGTCTGCGGGGAGCAATTAACATCTGCTGCAATGCTTACCTCTAACACCTCAGTTGGAAGAGATATAAGTACTTGTTCGTAGCAAGTACTGCTAAGCTAGTTAACAATACGTAATGAGGGTTAAAAAAGAGGGCAGTAAGGGTAAACATCTGTTTGCAGGTCAGGATAAAAGAGGACAGTAACATACTAGGCTGGTTTTTACAGATAATAAAATAACTATCTATCTATCTATCTATCTATCTATCTATCTAT
>NW_017315169.1:0-836 GCF_000935625.1 Nanorana parkeri
GAAGGTGTAAAAAAAAAAAAAACATGATGAAGAGATACTTGCAGAAATAATTATGTAAAGCCATGCTTGTTTCCCTTTCAGCTAACTGAATTTAAACAGGTCATTTTATCTTAGAGAAACAGTTAAATATAAAGAGGCCAGTTTCAGTAATGCTCACACATAATACAAAATATAATTACATAAGTGTGGTTAATTAAACCGTAATGCTTATCTCCAGCAATTATATCTAACTGCAAGTCTTACTAAACCTTTATAATTTACTTCCTGTCGCTGTGCAGTAGACATCTGTATGGGAAATTTGCATGTAGTGACTCATATCAACTTCTTATTAGTTTTTCCATAATAATAGGGCACTCTTCAATGAGTACTTCAGTCACAAAGTACCCGACATTCTCTTATCAGCTTGTTGATTTAATCTAAACCATTTTTTTTATCACTGTAATTACAATAAAATAACAAAACACGTTTATAGATGCATCAGAATAATATGAATCCATCTCATGTATTTACTAAGGATGCACCGAAATTTCGACCACCAAAACATATCAGCCAAAAATGGCACTTTTGACAAAATGCCGAAAGTACCATCTTTCAACCGAAATTGCGGTGCATGTCTAGTTTCTCTCCTCCCCGCTGTGCACTGCTCTGTGTCACCTTTGACGCAGCGCTGCGTCAAGCGGGGAGGAGAGAAACTGTCAAGAGGCCGAGCTGTGCAGGGGCGGAGAGTGATGTGAACCTCCAGCATGTCACTGGAGGCTGAGTTCTCCTCTTGCACCACCCACCTTAGCCCTCTCTGACCAATCAGGATGGAGAGCAGTGTGGGGGTGGAGACAGCC
>NW_017315170.1:0-835 GCF_000935625.1 Nanorana parkeri
GGGGGGTAGATATGAGGGGTAAGTAATGTCTGATGAGATATTGAATGTCACCCCCAATATCCTGATATCACCCCGATATCTTATATCAGGAGGGGTGGTCACAATCACAGTAGCTGAGGAGGGCTACCCCCAGGTAATATCAGTATGTTGGGGTGATATCAGGTTATTATCTCAGTGTTAGTACATAGGACGTGTCGGGGGATATTAGCTCAGTGTTAGTACATAGGACGTGTCGGGGGGATATTAGCTCAGTGTTAGTACATAGGACGTGTCGGGGGATATTAGCTCAGTGTTAGTACATAGGACGTGTCGGGATATTATCGCACGCCTTCGGTCTCATGATTATCAGCTGCTCGGTTCTCCTCCTCCCCGCCACCTCCGCTCCAGCCACTCAGAACGCTACCTTCGCTTTCTGACGTCATGTCCCCGCCCACATGTCTCCTCTGACAGAGGGCTCCGCCCACTTGCTGTGACGATTAGGCTCCTGTGCTTAGTCACGCTGACTGATCGGAACGATGACGGGGGAGGAGGAAGGAAGCTCCGGGGGCCGGTAAGACATCGGGGCGAGTGGGAGACGAGCCTGGAGGTCAGGGAGAGGCGACGGTATATGGCAGAGATACAGAGGGAGGGCATGTGATATTACCGTACACTCCGAGCGGGGAAATCAAACATCACACTGGAGGAACTATAAGGCGGTTACACAACCGGATGTGACCGACAGGCACAACAACAGACCGGATGTGATGGGACGGGGTAGTATTGGAGGGGGAAGTGATGGGACGGGGTAGTAGCAGAGGAGGATGGGGGTAGTAGCGGAGGTGACTGGATGGGGTAG
>NW_017315171.1:0-835 GCF_000935625.1 Nanorana parkeri
CACAGGGCGCCTAAAGGCCTAAGGCCGGCCCTGCATGTAGGCTGTGTGCTCCTAGCACCTAGTAAATTTACTAACTCACGTTTCACATAGTTGATGGAAGCAATTACATGTACTGCAAACATAACAGACATTTGACAATCATTACACTGGCAGGTTGGGCAGAACAAATATTTTATTACTTGTTCATTTTACCGCACTCCAAGCGTAGAGGTTTCTTGGAGTTCTAAAATTACAGTATGCTGTTCTTTTCCAATTTCCCCAGTCAATTATAAACCCCACGCAATCAGTGAACTGTTACTACTGTCCAGGCGAAATTGCAGCTGTGCTAGAAGTCATTAAGGCCATGTACCTTTGCTCTTTTTATCTTTATATATTTTTTTTCAGATAGCAAAGCACTGTTGCCTATGGCCATTTACTTGTAATGTAAGTTTTGTATTTAAGTTGGCTACATAATTCTGATGATGACTTGTCATGCATGCAAGATCGAGCCTCCGAACAATATTTCTTACAGAAAATCATTCTACAAATGTGCAAGTTTAAATTAGTTGAAGGTTTGACTAATGGAAGAGTGAGGAGAACATGGGGGTGCCAGCTTATCCTGGGGGGAAAACAATCAGCCAGGAAAATGCATCCCCATCTAGTTGAATGCTTTTTTTGAGTCTGTAGGATAAGGAAGGACCTACAGACATAAGACTGTTGCCTGTTCTGAGCATAGCTGACTTGACTAGGAAAGTGTTTCTCTTCTGTCTGTAGACCCCTCTTAGAGAGCTTTGGTTCATTTCAAAGTTTAATTTTTTTTTTTTTAAGCATGTAATTTTTATTGAAAGTTTTCCAA
>NW_017315172.1:0-835 GCF_000935625.1 Nanorana parkeri
TCCATCCCCTGCCCCTCTCTGCCAATCCCTGCACTGGCTTCTGCTCCCAATGTATAAAATAAAAAGTCTTCTCTTCTCCTCCCAAGACCTCCTGCTCTTAGGTTCGCTGGTCACCTCCTCCCGTGCTCACATCCAGGACTTGCAGTGATCTCAGTGGTTGCCAGGGGGTGGGTGGGGACATGTGTATGTCCCTAACACATTTCCCCACCCGGCTCTTAGCAACCTGGGACGCTCTGGCCGGAAAGGGGATGGCAGGCACACCTTGCTCTCTCCTCCTTTCTGCAGGCCTTCAGTGTTAGATTGACAGCACTGTGCAATACATAGAGCCTCATTGGCTCACAGTGCTCATAGTCTCTACAGTACTGAGGATTAGTGATGGGCTGCATATTCGATTCAAACATAGCCTGTTCTAGCGTTCGCTGAGCGCCGAACATTGCGGGATGTTCGCGGTCTGTTCGACCGCGGAACATCCCACAATGCACTGCGCCCTCCGTAACTGTAATTGGCTACAGTCTTGCACCTGACCGCAGGTCAGGTGCAAGACTGTGCCAATCAGGGCTCAGTACACATTTAGAGCCATGATTGGGCAAAGTCACGATGACTCTCCCCAATCATGTCTCACAGCTAAGTCCCTGCAGCACACTATATAAGGCTGCTGACACCGCGGCCCTATGTAGTGTGTTATAGGAGATAAAGAGAAAGACAGTTCTAATAGAGTTAGTGAGAGCAGATTTATTGAGATTTTATATATATGTATATATAATATAATACAGACTTCTGTATATATTAGAGTTATATATATTAGAGCTCTATATATCAGACTTCTTTATATATT
>NW_017315173.1:0-835 GCF_000935625.1 Nanorana parkeri
CCCATGCCGCACGAGGACTCCCGCCCCCACAGCCCGCTGTATGCAGCCTCCAACCGGAGCCAGGGTCCTCGAATGCCGCCACCGTTGCCGCCGACCTGTACCATCAATCTGCACTTCACACAGGTAGGGAATCTGCCACACACAGCTTTTTGAAGCAGAGGCTTGCGCCGGGGGAACTCCCCTGAGTCCGCCACACCAACAGGTCTAGTTTCCCTGCACCCACTAGTGCAGTTAAACTACAGGCAATGATTTCTGGACAGTTGGGGCTTCCCTGGAAGCCCCCTTTCATGGGTACCCTAGGTCCACTGACCCTCTGCTGTACCCATGTCTGGGGGAAGCCCCTGCACACTAGCACGTAGGCCTAGGAAAAAAATAACAAACGTTACGATGTCCTGCTCGGCCGGAGGAAACACAAAAATAACTAACTCTTTTTATTCTAGATGTGGGTGATGTGTTTCCTGTTTCCGGTGGGAGGAGCCTATCTCTCTAATGCTGTCCTGGAAGGTGACTAGAGAAATAGAAAGCATAGATGGGTTACAGGCTCCTCCGCACCCCCTTAGCATGCTCAAATGCACAGAAACCTTATCACTACCAAAATCTCATTACCAGTAAGCTTTTATACACATGGAACGTCTCCTCCAACACAGTTTTAAATTAGCCTTAACAGAAACTCTAAAAGGGACCACTGTAGAAAGGACTTTGCGATAAAGACAACCCCTGGTTGATAAGAACATGAAATTAAAACATGCTTAGTGAAAGTATGAATATTCTTGCAGACCCCCACCTCTTCAAGTTTGCTCCCCAGTAGAAGATACCAGGAGCTTGTCAAAGCTTT
>NW_017315174.1:0-257 GCF_000935625.1 Nanorana parkeri
TGGGGTGATGGGGACATGGTGATATGTTGGGGAGATGGGGACGTTGTGCTATGTTGGGGTCATGGGGACATGGTGCTATGTTGGGGTGATGGGGACATAGTGATATGTTGGGGTGATGGGGACGTTGTGCAATGTTGGGGTGATGGGGACGTTGTGCTATGTTGGGGTGATGGGGACGTTGTGCTATGTTGGGGTGCTGGGGACGTTGTGGTATGTTGGGGTCAGGGGGACATGGTGATATGTTGGGGTGAGGGGGC
>NW_017315174.1:504-835 GCF_000935625.1 Nanorana parkeri
GGTGATATGTGGGGGTGATGGGGACACGGTGATATGTTGGGGTGATGGGGACATGGTGATATGTTGGGGTGATGGGGACATGGTGATATGTTGGGGACATGGTGATATGTTGGGGTGATGGGGACATGGTGATATGTTGGGGACATGGTGATATGTTGGGGTCATGGTGATATGTTGGGGTCATGGTGCTATGTTGGGGTGATGGGGACACGGTGATATGTTGGGGTGATGGGGACATGGTGCTATGTTGGGGTGATGGGCACATGGTGATATGTTGGGGTGATGGGGATATGGTGATATGTTGGGGTGATGGGGACATGGTGATATGTTG
>NW_017315175.1:0-835 GCF_000935625.1 Nanorana parkeri
CTTCCCATCACCAGCGAGGGATCACATACCATCACCAGCGAGGGATCACATACCTGGTATGACCTCCATGGAGCAGCAGACGATAGGAAGTCAATGTGAGTTATGACAATCAGAATGTGTAATTATGAGTCACTCGGAGGAGACGCCCAGAACACCGAAACTTCAATATGTACACAAACCAGACACACAACATGTCTCCAGGACAGGGGTGACGCTGGCATGCAGGGGCACCCCAACACACAGGCTTAAGGCCGGGGTGCAGGTTTAAGGCCGGGTTCACACCTGCACGTTCCTACGCTCTGCAAAACGCTCAAACACCGAAATCCCATTATTTCCTATGGGTCTGGCTCACACCCGGGCGTATTACAGGCCGTAGGAACGCGCTACAAAACGCCCCCCCGCGCCTAAAGAAGTACAGGAGCTTCTTTGGGGTGTTTTTGTTGCGCGTTTCCAGTGGGATACAGCTAAGTAGCTCTCGGAAATGCGTGTTTGTCGCAAATCGCGGTAAAAACACGCGCCACGAAACACACATATTCGGTACGCCTAGGTGTGAACCCAGCCTAAATGTGGAGGCACCCCAATACACAGGCTTCAGGACGGGGTGCAGCAGTCTGACGTGTTACGTGGGGCTCGCCACATTACTTCCTGTAGCACATACAGGAAATGCAGAGCGCAGAGCACATCCTGCCGCCGGCGAGTGCAGAGCGTCTACAGAGCGGACTCCCCGCAACACAGAAACCAATTACCTCTCCTCACACAGGCACCCGATGCGCCTTCGCCTGACCCACAGAGCTGACACTCTATAGCAGTGTGTTAGAGATGAAAAAGGAAGAAG
>NW_017315176.1:0-834 GCF_000935625.1 Nanorana parkeri
TGCATGGTTTTTGTTTGGGAAGTATGCATTAGCAATCGTAAATCGGATGGTCACCCATAGTGCCTCGCAGAATCAGAAACCTACCTTCCGGGTCGCTACACTCCACCTCCACCTCCAAGGACACCGAACGGTGTATCAAAATTGACACTCCACGCGACTTGTTGGACGGAGAAGTCGAGTGATACGCCCCAGGGTATAGGTGCGCCCCCATTTTCGATGCTTTCCCATGTTTAAAATGTGTTTCTTGCAGTAGCACTATGGAGGCTCTAGCCGCCGTAAGATCCCCAAGGACTCTGGCCCTCTTGTCAGGTGAGTTCAATCCCTTCACATTGAAAGAGAGAACTATGAGGTCCTCTCGTGGGTCCATGACACACCACCCTGGCGCCGACTCCCGGACTGAAAGGAAGCGGAGACGAGGGTATAGAAAGTTAGAGAGAGAGACAATTAAAGTACAACTATAAAGTCCCTGACCTGCACAGATGTGTGGCTAAGTCTATGCAGGAGTGATAATAGAACAGAACAATGGCCAGATAAAAACCCCCTTACCCCGGGCCAAATGACAGCTGGAGAGGAGAGAACGTCCACTCCAGGGCCGCGACCGGGTTTAGTGTACAGGGGATGTTAGGGGGTGATGCCTTGCTTCGGGCACACAGCCGTCAGCAAGTCTCCCCACTTCGGGATCCGAGGTCTACCGACACGAAAAAAACAATAACAGGAACCAGAGATCCGGCCCCCCAAGGGAGGGGACCCACCATTCGCCAGCATGTAGTACACCGATTGGACACTTGAACACTTAAACATTTAACCAGTAGGACCACCCATCAGGTGCAGCAG
>NW_017315177.1:0-833 GCF_000935625.1 Nanorana parkeri
GCCACGTTCGGGAGCTGTAAGGGCTATTGTGAATAGCCCGTACGAAGCTAGCTGAAGGATCGGCCGATTCTTCGGCTAGCTTTGTATATGGAATTTCGGATGCAGGGTAAAATGTAGTGAAATGTTACTCATGTCCAAATCATACTTACAATAATGTGAAGGATAATATGTACCCATTCTATTTCTTCTGTATGCTTGGATGTTTTAAATTAACACAGATTCCTTTCATATCCCTGCACTTTACCTTAGTGCACACTTTAGTAAATCAGACCCTAAATGTATTCCATTCTATCAAAAAGGGCTAAAGGGGAAATCAAGTGCTCATAAGTGCTTTGCATCAAAATGTAATTGCCATAAGGTAGAATTGTGGTTATCACTAACTCTGGAAACAGTCTTTATGAAATGAAAAAAAATGCAGAAGGGCTGAACTACAGGAGACAGAATTTACTTTCACACCATTACCAAAAATCTAGGAGTGTGTATTGTGGAGATTGTTAGCAATACCGATCATCGTATGAGTTTTGAGGCTTTTCCAGAAAGCAAAATGCTTTAGGAAGGAATGCAAACTGCAAATTAAACTTCCAGTCAGTTTAAGCTAGGTGACAGGGTGATCTATGATGAACAGTCATGGGCTGAAGATGAGAAAAGTACATTGCACTACTGTGTGAAAAGATCATATATCCTTCTTTTGTAAGGGGCTTCAAAATTTGTGAACAGTATTAACTACAATGAAGTTTCATTTTTCTTTAAAGTTTTATATCAAGCCCCCCTGCCCGCACCCCCACAGCCAAAGCCCCAGGGCTTGTGAGGAAGAGGCCCTTGTCCCCATCGGC
>NW_017315178.1:0-265 GCF_000935625.1 Nanorana parkeri
TATATATATACTGTATATATATATATATATATATACACACACTTTATATTACCTAAAGTATTGGGACACCCCTCCAAATCATTGGATTCAGGTGTTCCGTGAAATTTCTTTGCTAATAAATATTCCGCGGTCAACCTGTCAGTGGTATTATAACATAGTGAATGCAACTGGGAACAACAGCAACTCAGCCACGAAGTGGTAGGCCACATGAAATGACAGCGCGGGGTCAGCGCATGCGAACTGCACAGTGCGCAGAAGTCACCAA
>NW_017315178.1:301-833 GCF_000935625.1 Nanorana parkeri
GTGTGGCCTTCAGATTGGCACAACAACAGTGTGTAGAGAGCTTCATGAAATGGGTATCCATGGCCGAGCAGCTGCATCCAAGCCTTACATCACCAAGTGCAATGCAAAGACTCGAATGCAGTGGTGTAAAGCACACCACCACTGGACTCTAGAGAAGTGGAGACGTGGTCTCTGGAGTGACGAATCACACTTCACTGTCTGGCAATCTGATGGACGTGTCTGGGTTTGGCGGTTGCCAGGAAAACGGTACTGGCCTGACTGCATTGTGCCAAGTGTAAAGTTTGGTGGAGGGGGGATTATGGTGTGGGGATGTTTTTCAGGGTTGGGCTTGGCCCCTTAGTTCCAGTGAAGGGCACTCTTAAGGCATCAGCATACCAAGACATTTTGGACGGTTTCATGCTCCCACCTTTGTGGCAACAGTTTGGGGGAGGCCCCTTCCTGTTCCAACATGACTGCGCACCAGTGCACAAAACAAGGTCCATACCTCAACCCTAGAACACCTTTGGGATGAATTAGAGCGGAGACTGCAAGC
>NW_017315179.1:0-833 GCF_000935625.1 Nanorana parkeri
ATCTGATACTAGTGCATTCACCTCTTCTAGCTATTTAAGTGATCCATTGTACCAATGTACAAAATCTCACCATATGTACCATAGACATCTCACCATATGTACCATAGACATCTCACCATATGTACTATAGACATCTCACCATATGTACTATAGACATCTCACCATATGTACTATAGACATCTCACCATATGCACTCAACAAGTTGCTTGCTATGGTGGTTCTCCTGTATATTCTTGTAATGTATGGCATTGTTTGGTGTTATAGGACATGAAGGTGACAGAGATGATGCCCCAGCTGCAGGGGAGAGTGAGGCAGAAAGCCTGGCCACGAATGTTTCGCCCCTAGGGCCTGGCCAGGAGGGCAGAGGTGTATATTTTCCGTTGGATTCGGACATATCCTCAAATGGTAAGTTGCGTGTTAGCATTGCATGCCGTCCTGCTTTGTGCTGATATCATTGTTGCTGATCCAGTAATGTCGCAATGTTCTTTGCCCTAGTGCAATCGAGCCATGACCCCAGTGATGAGGATATAGGGGAGGAGGATTCTTCACCTATGCGGAAAGTGGCTTATGGTATTAACTGTTCCTGCATTGCTTAATAACACACATTGGGGGGAATGCATCAAAGCACTTGCGAGTGTTTGAACTTGCACGGAATATATTTGCACCTGATTCATGACACTAGTGTCATGTTGTTGATAAATGAGGTTTAATAGACTCCAGAAAAGTAGACTAGTAAATTCAGGCACAAAGCGTAACTGGCGCATCTTGAAGAAGTGGGCATGGGGGTGTTGTGTTGTGGGTGTTTTGTTAGGTGACGCTACAGTTTCAGACAG
>NW_017315179.1:2108-2368 GCF_000935625.1 Nanorana parkeri
CCTGGGGGCAATAGTCCCTACTATGTGGGCCACAGACAACTGTGGCCCACATAGTAGGGACTATTGCCCCCAGCGGGATGCCTTTACTAGTTCATCAACGTCCCCCTCTGCAATGTACTCATGTTTCTCACATGCATGTGTATGCTGTGCTGGATGCCAGGTGCTAACGCAGCTTCTAACTTTCTCATTCTTTTGAAGGACACACTTCCAACCACCTGTCCAGATGCCATCCCTCGGGGGCCGACTGTGTGCGGTGGTCA
>NW_017315180.1:0-833 GCF_000935625.1 Nanorana parkeri
AATAATAGGAAAAATAAATTACTGCTAATAATAATAAAAGCAACAATATATATAATAGTAAATAAAATAATAATAAAAATGTTTCTCTGGTTGGTGTCCGGAAGATATTTTCGTCTCTCGGAGTTATTTCCGTATTGAGTTTCGTTGTCACATTTCTGTCCCCGTCGGTCTATTTCCGTCCTCCCAATTATCGGTGTCACCTGTTGTCCCCAGATGCCCGGGGAGGGTCGGGTTTGCGGTCGATGACCGATACGATGGGCTGACAATGGGATGGGAATCGTGAGATGTTTTTATGTTTTTTTGCTCATTTACAGAAATAAATTCTATAAATTCTCCGAATTTCTCGCCGGAAGTCCCATCTGGATAATTATTTAATTTCTTGCAAATTCGTCGAATTGCTGCGATGTGTTCCCACTGAAAAAAAACGATTCCCTCATCGTCCGCAAACTGCGGGTTGTTCTTCCAACAGATCGAGGAAGAGATGAACGAAAATTCGTTATTGGAATAATCAGAGGTGAAGGAACCCCCGGCCGGGGTCGGGTGGTTTAATTCCGGAGATTTGTACCTGGAACGGTGTCAGAAGTCGGATTGTAATCGGCCCGTCTGTGCTGGTGAGATTTCTGAAAACAGAAGTTCTGCCACAAGTCGATCGTTTGGCCGATATTTGTTCCTGTGGAAGCCGAAAAATAAAATTGGAGCGAAATCTGCATAATTTTGGCATTCCCCTCCCCCATTTATAGAATAATTCACTTTTTGGAATGTTCCAGATTTCTAAATGTTCAATCCATCAATCTATACATCAGAATCCCCCCTATACATCAGAATCCCCCTCC
>NW_017315181.1:0-833 GCF_000935625.1 Nanorana parkeri
AAACTATAAAACAGCTCCCGTCTCCTCAAGGGATAAAACCCAGTCTCATCTAGCCCCGCCCCTCAGAGATACTGAACCAGAAGACCTGGCTCACAATTGGCATCCCATTCCAAAACCATGGTCATTAATATGACACCACCAACTCCCTTCTTATAAGATTTTGGAATGTGTCTGGGGGAACCTGGGCCCATTTAACCTAAAGGGCATTTGTGAGGTCAGCTGATGATATTAGAGGAGAGGACCTGGCTCACAATTGGCATCCCATTACAAAACCATTGGCAAAATCATGGGCATTAATATGACACCCCCTTCCCCTTCAGCTATAACAGCCTCCATTCTTCTGGGAAGGCTTGCCATAAGATTTTGAAGTGTGTCTATAAAAATGTGTGCCCATTTAGCCAAAAGAGCATTCTGAGGTCAGGTAGTGATGTTGGATGAGAAGATCTGTCTCACAGTTGGCATCCCATTACAAAGCCATAGGTATTAATATGCCACCACCTACCCCCTCCAGCTATAACAGCCTCCACTCTTCTTGGAAGTCCTTCCATTAGATTTCAAAGAGTGTCTATGGCAATGTGTTCCCATTCAGCCAAAAGAGCATTTACGAGGTCAGGTAGTGATGTTGGATGGGAACACCTGGCTTACAGTTGGCATTCCATTAAGAAGCCATAAGCATTATAATGGAGCTGGGCAAGGGTTAATAAAAAAAAAACATTCCTGGAGTTCTGCGTTAACACCAATTGATGAAATAACGAATACACACGGATTTATGAAGTTCTGCAATTTCCCTTCTTTGTAGGGATGCACCGATACCACTTTTTTGGGTCTGAGTA
>NW_017315182.1:0-516 GCF_000935625.1 Nanorana parkeri
TCACCCACCCTACTAGCAGACATTCTCTCCGCACGCAGACAGATAAACTCACTGACTTTTTATAAAGCGAAAATGGCCCTTACACGCTGTAGGCGGAAATATTATGAGTCTGGTGATAAATGCGGGAAGCTTTTAGCTAGAGCGCTACGTGAACAACGGCAGCTCTTTTACGTGCCACATGTGGTCACATCCCACCACACTACGGTGTCCCTTCCGAAAGCAATAGCCAATGCCTTCCGAGATTACTACTCCAAATTGTACAACCTGCACCCCCCTTCTGACCCTGCCCCTCAGGGCACCTTACAGGGTAAAATCGCCTCTTACCTGTCCTCGAGCGCTCTGTCATCTTTGGATGCACAGAGTCGGGAAGCACTGGAGGCTCCCATAACCTCAGATGAATTCACCACGGCCCTCAAAGCCACCAAGACAGGGAGGTCACCGGGCCCTGATGGCTTCACGACCCACTACTACAAGTTTTTGTCCGCAGAGCTGGCAGGCCGCTTTACCAATGCATTC
>NW_017315183.1:0-832 GCF_000935625.1 Nanorana parkeri
GTAGGGAAACTTTTTTGTTTTTTTCTACATTTATGGTACTTCTTTTATTATATAGTAAAAAAAATACCCCCCTACCGTGGAGATTATATACCTCCAAAAGAAAGCGCTATCTGTCCCCAAACTTTTTTAACATAAATTGCAAGGCTATAGTCCTAGTCCGGTCATGCTGACTGGTGACATTTTTGACTGACTGGTGAGACACTATCAAATTTTTCAAGCCCTGTATATATATATATATATAATGTGGCAGGGCATGGCAGTGCCACGGTGTAGCATGGCAACTTTGGCACCCAGGACTCTCAGCCAAAGTGGCTGAGAGGGTCCAGAATGTGAACCATATTATAAGGAAGAGCCTGGCTTTTCAGGTTCTTCCAGGTTTTCCTAATTGTAGCTGGGATCTGAGATCTCTTAGAGCTCTGAGATCTCCAGTCCTGGGGCCAGGTGTTGCCAATGACCAGCCTGGGCTGATCTGGTGGCTGAGAGCAGCCTCATTAGGAAGCTCAGGGAGTTGTGTTGGAGTTGTGTGTGTGCCGGAGGCACATGGACACACGCAGACTCGGGTGCATGCTGGACGCACAAGGAACACCCGGGGGAGGCTGGGAGAGGTCAGGAGGAAGGTCGGTGACCCTAGGACCTGTGGTACACACTGCTGAGAGAGCAGATTGAGGGCTCACGAGGGGTGAAGAGCGAGAGCCTTAGAGCTGAGAAAAGCTACAAAGGACGGTATTTGCTAAAAAAGGCAGATCACGAAAAGTGAACAGGGGAGGCTACCCTGTGGATGAACAGAGACTTTGGGGTTGATTTACTAACCTTATAAACACGTCACGAACAA
>NW_017315184.1:0-831 GCF_000935625.1 Nanorana parkeri
GTCTCTGTCATGTATGTCACAGGAAAGACGTGTCTCTGTCACGTATGTCACAGGAAAGACGTGTCTCTGTCACGTATGTTACTGGATCTATTTCCAGGATGAAAGTCAATCTTCTTCCCAAAACAAAAGCCGAGACGCCGCGTCGGGGACAACCCAAGTCCGAGTGACCCGGAATATCGCCCATTCGCCGCGTGTATGAGGCGCCACACTGGCCACCGAGGAAAAACCGCCAGAAGCAGAAGAGTTAACGGGGACCTGGCAGCGCGTTCACACGGCTGAGTCCTCGGAGTTAATGAAGTTGGACGGATCCTACGTGTGTTTGTGCAATTACACATCAGTGTGTGGGGGAAGGTAAGACGCTCTCCTCGCGACGCGACAGATGGGCGAGCGCTCCCGTGTCAGCAACACATCCAGTACCGCGTGTCATTATACGGGTACCCACAGGGGCTGACTACACCGACCACCCAGGTAACTGCTATTCCGCGGCGCTACATCGCTTCCAAATTATACCGGAGACCACAAATTGTAACATTGTATTGTATAAAAAGGTAAAAACGTGTCGATCGAAAGTGGACCATCCACTGCGTCATCAAGTAGGGAACCTGAAAACCTCCAAAAATCCCCGATCCCATCACCAACATGGACGAGAAAGAAAGAGTTTCCATTTTCCTATAATTTTGTCAAAAATTGGAAAATTTTCCAAAATTTCACCATTTTGCTAAATACATTGGAGTCAATAGGGAAGGTGGGGCTAAGGCTGTTTTTGTTGGCTTTTAAGGGTTCGGTGGACTTTATGGGGTCAGTTTGCACATGTTTTCACCCAAGAGTAAT
>NW_017315185.1:0-831 GCF_000935625.1 Nanorana parkeri
AGTTGAAGTGGTGTGCGTGGATCGCTGTATATTGTTCCTTTATCAGCTTTGCAAACTCTCGCAGCTCCGAAGACACCAAGCAAATGATGAGCAGCTTCATGTAAGTCTTATAAATGTGATCCCATTCGAACTCACTGATCGTGTTTGATGGCATGCCGTGGAGGGGTTTTGATCCTTCAACCTCCCAGGTGGAAATATGACGGGCACCCTGTCTCTTGTGCCTCTTCCGGTTGCCTGTTCAGTATCCGGGTAGGCAGCTTTGGACTGCAAGGAGGGCTTTAGAGTTCCCTGGCCTTTTCTGCCATCGTGATGCTTCAGCCATGTAAAGCAGCTCAAATTAAAGGATTCCTCCACTGAGAATAATACACAGGCTGCCAATTGACCACATTTCAAAGATGCTGATTTACTACCGAATCGGAATAAAGTCAGGAATCCTGATGTGCACACTTCTTCCAGGGCTGTGACTTGCACTGAAGGCTTTGGATCTGCATGATGGCCAAAGAACCAGCATAGAAAAAAATGGTCAGCAATGGCAGCAAAGCTTCCCAGGCCGCTGCCAGGACCTTGGCTGACAGGGGAGCAGCTGTGGTGTTGTAGCACGCATAGCATCTGACACTCCCAGATGTGTTGGAGGTGATTAAAAATAGAAAATGAAATATATCTGATGAGAGAGGAGCGTGGTGATGTGGCTGACGGTTCCTGTAGGATTCAGTCCTGCTGGTCAGCAATTTTAAATCCTGTTTATGCTCTCAGGTCGCATATGCGCTATATTGCCAAAAGTATTGGGACGCCCCCTCCAAATCATTGGTTTCAGGTGTTCCGTGACATGTC
>NW_017315186.1:0-831 GCF_000935625.1 Nanorana parkeri
TATTATTTTTATCGGAGTGGCCCGAAAGAACAGCAGTAGCAATGCTAATTCTGCAATGTAAAGTGTAGATTTGCCAGCTGTAGTAGAAAGCCTACATGGCAAGGAATTGCCTTTGAGGCACATAAATATATATAACAGCTTTAACCCTGGTAAGGTTGTTTTACCCAGAGTTGGGCTTTAAAATGTGTATTCACCTTCAACAATTGTCCCTAACAGTGGTTGACTATGGAAGGATGAACTTTCTTCATAAATAATTACCCAGGAAAACTGGCAGTCTGAAGACTTTAGAGAAAGTTTATAAGTCAGTACTGGATTGTTGGTCATGCATGACCTAGCAGGCTTCGGAGTACTGATGTGGAAAATGTACAGCTTTTTGTTTCATTTGTACAGCTTTTTGTTTTTTGGTAAGCAACTAAATACAGCTATTAATATCAAACTACTTTAACAGGAAAAGTGCCTACGTCTAGAAATGCTTAAAAATTCATAGTCTTTATACAAGATAAGCCCTGAATCAGCTACTTTCACACGTCCCAACGTTTTCAAAAGCAAAATCAGCTTTTTTCCTAGCAAGTCACTAAACCTGGCCAAACACCAGTAGAATTTTGTTTTAGGAACATTTGTTTCATTTTTCAATAGCTAATGGGGTTAAATAGACAATTGTTTTCATCCTTTTTGATGAAACATTGGAGGAGCACAATAGAAACAAATGTGGTTTTTGCTTGAAATCCATTCAAGCGAATGTTAAAGTAAAACAAAAAATTAAATGACGTTTGTGAAGTCTCTGATGGCATTATTGGGTGTTCTGATGAGATTTTCATATATATGTTCCTA
>NW_017315187.1:0-257 GCF_000935625.1 Nanorana parkeri
CATGAGGAAGCTTTCGGGGCCCCCCCAACAGGCGGAACGCCCGGTAGCAATTGCGACCCTGGTAGTTCTCAACTTCATTAATATGCTCACACTTGGAGACTCGGATACATAGAGTTAGGACCACACTTTGCAGAGGTGCCTTGGCACGGCAGTGTGGCTTCTACATATTTTTGGCCAAAAGTTTGTGCAACTAAACCTCTGATTTTAACGCATACTGTTGACAGGGCTACTTGTTTGGTTGCAGGCTGGCTGGCAGG
>NW_017315187.1:603-831 GCF_000935625.1 Nanorana parkeri
AGGGGGGGAGCCGGGGAGGGCGCAATTCACGGGACCCCATACAAGCGATCTGCCGGCTCTATAGCCGGCGGATCGCTTGTATGTTAACAGGCATCGCTGCCTGTTTTCAAATAACGGGCATTTCACGCTCGCGAGCGCCTAGCGGTGCGCGCGAGGGGGTGTGGCTGAGCGGACGTTTAAAGACGCACGCTCAGATCTAGAGAGCTCCTGGCTGGCCGTTTTTTTACA
>NW_017315188.1:0-831 GCF_000935625.1 Nanorana parkeri
CACTCCTAAACCTTGTGGACAGCCTTCCCAGAAGAGTTGACTGTTCTAGCTGCAAAGGGTGGGTCAGTGCAACATGGAACCCTACGGACTAAGACTGGGATGCCATTAAAGTTCATGTGCGTGTAAAGGCGGTCGTCCCAATACTTTTGGCAATATAGTGTATTTCTGGATGTGAAGGAACATGCACAGTACTATCACAGGGAAATCCATAGCACTGTGTAGGTTACAGCAATTCCTAGATTACGATAGACTTTTTTTTTTTAAAGCATCGGGGAAGTGAAAGGGTTAGTGTTGATGGGCTTTGGGCTGCAAATGCAGCGTTCTTTTGACATCAGTTTGAGATGCTTATTTGGAAATCATGGCAGGTGCATTTGACCTGCAGTTGACCAATTTCTAACCATCATTTGGCCTGCTTCAAGTTGCATTTGTATTTCCATAGAATTTTGTGGGGAGGGACACAGAATACAAAACAAAGCCCATTGACACTGGCCCAAAGGAAGGTAAGTGTATCTGGAGATCTGCATTAAAATTAACCTACTGTTTTATCCTGCGGGGGCATAGCCCAGATTCACTGTGTTGTGACATAGGTATGTAGGCTAACAGTGCTGACTGCTACCTCTCGGAATACTACGTTTCTGGCTGTCATGTTCATTATTTGGTGTCAAAACTTTTTGAATCCGTCATAAAAAATTATAGGAATAAGGAATCTGACTTTTCTCCTACTTTCATTTGCTGAATGATTGCTCCCATTAAGTGACTTAGCTTGGATATTTTTCAACACTTTTAAGTTATCAAAACCCAAATATTTCTCATGAAAGGAGTCCATTAAAA
>NW_017315189.1:0-830 GCF_000935625.1 Nanorana parkeri
CAGTGTGGGGGTAGCCCCACTGCAAGGGTTAATAAAAAAATCCCTGGAGTTCTTCTTTAAGAGAGTACTATTACTTGAATTACTGAGCAGGAGTAGCCCTGAATTACTTGGGCAGGAGTTTTTTTCCCATTTTACAATATAAGTCTTGGCTGTTTAACCACAGCAAAGCAGTATATTGTAAAATGGGGACTTCAGGACTGCCGTACATATATAAATAGCTGGTCATGCCTTTTTGAAGAAATAAGTGTTTTAAACATTGGTATAGGTTTATATTTGTGTGTGTATTTGGAAGGAATACTAAATATATATTTAACTTTTTTATCTTTGGTCTGCCATGGTGACCAACAAACCTTTGTATTCATATATGATTCCCTTTAGCAGTAGCATTCTTTTTTTTCTTTATCTTATATTCCGCAGTGCCATGGACCTGTGGCATACAAGTCCTCTTTCTTCAGAAAGTGATAAGATGGCCAACCACATATATTAGAGTCTGGTAAGTCTATACAATCTTCTTCAATTTTACCAACTATATACTGTAGTATTGGGGCATACCTAAACAATCCATTTCACGGACAATCAGTGAGATAGGTCCGCATAGTGCACAGCTGATAGTAAAACCAAAAGAGGATTTACAATCACAGTGTTAGGTGTATTATCACCTTTACACAATGCTGAAACATTAAGAACGTAGGAATATAATTTAACTTCAAAAGCACATTAATGAGCTCTTATCCCTACACTACCTCTCTTCTCTTCTTCTTTTTAGATACTGGTTATATATATATATATTTCCACAGTGCCATGTATGGCCACTACTTCTGTGACACAAA
>NW_017315190.1:0-830 GCF_000935625.1 Nanorana parkeri
GGCCACATAAAATAACAGAGCAGGGTCAGCGCATGCTGAAGAGCACGGTGCGGAGAAGTCGCCAACTGTCTGCAGAGACAATAGCTACAGACCTCCAAACTTTGTGTGGCCTTCAGATTGGCACAACAACAGTGCATAGAGAGCTTCATGGAATGAGTTCCTGTGGCCGAGCAGCTGCATCCAAGCCTTACATCACCAAGTGATGACTGCATTGTGCCAAGTGTAAAGTTTGGTGGAGGGGGGATTTTGGTGTGGGGTTGCTTTTCAGGGGTTGGGCTTGGCACCATAGCTCCAGTGAAGGGAACTCTTAAGGCATCAGCATACCAAGACATTTTGGACAATTTCATGCTCCCAACTTTGTGGGAACAGTTTGGGGATACCCCCTTCCTGTTCCAACATGACTGCGCACTAGTGCACAAAGCAAGGTCCATAAAGACATGGATGAGTGAGTTTGGGGTGGAGGAACTTGACTGACCTGCACAGAGTCCTGACCTCAACCGATAGAACACATTTGGAATGAATTAGAGCGGAGACTGCGAGCCAGGCCCTCACGTACAACATCAGTACCTGACCTCACAAATGCGCTTCTGGAAGAATGGTCAAACATTCCCATAGACACACTCCTAAACCTTGTGGATGCCTTCCCAGAAGAGTTGAAGCTGTTATAGCTGCAAAGGGTTGGCCAACTCAATATTGAACCCTGCTAACTAAGACTGAGATGCCATTAAAGTTCATGTGCTTGTAAAGGCAGGCGTTCCAATACTTTTGGTAATATAGTGTGTGTATATATATATATTGTAAAGCGCTGTGCAAACTATTGGCGCTATATA
>NW_017315191.1:0-830 GCF_000935625.1 Nanorana parkeri
CAATATATTGTAAATATATGTCACATATATAAATTTATTTGTGAATCCCTTCAAATTAACAACTACATCTTAAAATTCACGATGGACTGTAACCAGAAATCCATTGCGTTTCTAGATGTCTCTATAGGTGCCTCGGAGGATGGTTCCATTTTTGCAAATCTGTACAGGAAGGAGACAGCAGGAAATACTATCTTGCATGCCTCGAGTGCCCACCCTGTACCATTAAAAAATAGCATTCCCTATAGTCAATATTTACGTTTGAGACGCATTTGTTCAACTGACGATCTGTTCAACATTGAGGCAAAAAAACTGAGGGATCGACTATTAGCAAGAGGCTACAGTAAAAAACTTCTTAAAAAGGACCTACCAACGAGTTACCAACCAGAAACAAGATAAATCTATCTATCGCCTAAAGAACGAGGAGCTGGTGAAAGAAATTCCAATACCCGTTTCATTATACGCTTCTCTAACCAACACACTGAGATCAAAAAGATTATGGAGAAACATGGAGAAACATTGGCATCTTCTCCTTGAGGATGCCAAGGTCTCTTGGTTTCTGGGCCCCAAATAACATTCAGGCGCTCCAAGTCTCTAAAAGATCAATTAACACACAACCACTATTTATCTCAGGACAAGACCATTATCTCTCCCCAAAGAGGTACCTTCTGCTGCCAAAAATGTAGTTTTTGCAAATACATAAAATCAGGGGACCATACCCAACTACCTAATGGCAAGCTATGGTTCCCAAAAAACTATACAGACTGCAATACAAAGGGAATTGTCTACCTGCTGACATGCACCTGTGGTGCGTTTTATATTGGGAAGACAAT
>NW_017315192.1:0-830 GCF_000935625.1 Nanorana parkeri
TAAGTGTCAGCGAGACAGGAGAGTGATCGGACCAGATTTGCATTCCAATCGACGTGTCTGGCAACCAGGAAAGTAGATGGTGGGAAACAAGAAAAAAAATCTATCCTGCTGTAGGATCTATGGGGACCGGAGTAGCAAGTGTAGTCTCTATGGGTCGGGTGTTGAATCCTCCAGATATCAACCAACTGAAGAGAATGCATCCTCTTTTTCAGTCTGTTGAGGGAGGGGAACGAGATCTGAGATTTCCCAGAGGTAGTGTCCAGGCCAGGATCGAGCACCAGATTAAAGTCTCCACCTAGGATAAGGGTGCCCTCTGTGAAATCCATCAGCTGTGTCAAGATGGAAAGCAGCTGTGGGATTTGCCCCTGATTCACCAAGTACACATTCGCTAGGGTGAGTAATTTGTTCTGGATGGAGCATTTCACAAAGACGTACCTGCCCTCCGGGTCCACCCGTTCAGAAAGCATCTCACAAGGTAGCGATGAATGGAACCCGATCGCCACACCCTTGGCTTTGCGACAGGGGTCGGAACTGGTTATCCATCTGGGGAACTGCCTGCTGGAAAGCCGCAGAGACTTGTCTGCCACAAAATGAGTTTCCTGTAGGAAAATAATGTGTTTATGCAATTTATGTAGGTTATAAAGCACCCGTGACCTCTTTTGTGGAGAGTTCAAGCCTCTGGCGTTCAGAGAACAGATCCGCAACTCACTCATGTAATGCCCCCCGGCCCATCCTGGAGAGTAGGGTGGAAGCGAAAAGAGGTCGGTGAAAAGAGGCTCACCGAGGGAGGAGCAGAAAAAAGCCCAGTAGAGGGTGAGAGAAGAAATACA
>NW_017315193.1:0-830 GCF_000935625.1 Nanorana parkeri
TACCGTTACAGCCCCAACCAGGGTCCTGATTTCCAACAGTACCAGTATGGGGTCAGTAGGCACCGTTACAGTCACAGCCAGTATCCTGATTACCAGCAGTACCAGTTCACTGTCATGGAAAGTTACAAGGACAGCATACCGAGATACAGCGCTCGATCTGGGGGTTCTATAAAGGGTGTGTCCGACCGATAGGTGAGTCAAACAGAAACCGGGAGGGAGAAGCGCTTCAAACCAAGTGGGAGAGCAGGGCGATATTTATGGGAAGTGAGGGCTGGGAAAATAAGGGCAAGTTGTGATTCCCGACCTTCAGTGGTGGATCCAATTTCTCCAGAATGACCCAGAAAACATAAATGTGTGATATGGAGATGAGTAAAATTGTGTGAAAAATAACTCAAAACAAATGTAGTAACGTACCCTTAGGTAAGGAGTGTTGCGATATCATCGGCGAGGAGTGGAGGTGGGTGGTTTCGGTGTTCCAAATGATCTTTGCTGTGGCCCGTTGTTTGGTGGGATGTCTGTCGTCTGTGGTCCTGTTGATTGAAGATAGCGAGGAGGCCGAGGCGGTGGCGGTGTGTTAGAGGAGGCCGAGGCGGTGGCGGTGTGTTCTTTACTAGCCTTGCGTTGTTTGGTGGGAAGTCTATCGTCTGTTGTCCTGTTGATTGAAGATGACGAGGAAGCCGAGGCGGTGGCGGTGTGTTCTTCTTTACTTGCTTCGCGTTGTTTGGTAGGATGTCTGTCGTCCTGTTGATTGAAGATAGCGAGGAAGCCGAGGTGGTGGTGGTGTGTTGCCTTTTTTTTTAATAAATTCTTTTATTGAACAGGTTTTCAAG
>NW_017315194.1:0-585 GCF_000935625.1 Nanorana parkeri
GCATTATTAGTGATAATTAGATCTAGGATGGCTTTTTTTCTTGTAGGAGTCGCAACCATCTGGTCCATGAAATTGTCGCGCAACATGTTTAGAAATCGCCCCGCCTTCGCCGAACACGAAGTTCCATTGGCCCAATTGATGTCTGGGTAATTGAAGTCCCCCATCACGACTACATTGCCCTCTCTCCCAGCTATTCCTATCTGGGAGTGAAGATTGACTTCTCCCTCTTCCCCTATATTTGGAGGTTTATAGCAAATACCCACGATAAGTTTACGGCTAGCGTCCGTCATATCTAGCTCCAGCCATAAGGATTCCACGTCTTCCCCATTGTTTGACGTGATATCATCCCTTATATGCACATTTAGATTATTTTTTTCCATAAATGCAAACCCCCCCCCTTCTCCCACCACTGTTCCTCCTAAACAGGTTATACCCCTCTATATTAGTAGCCCAGTCATGCGTGCTGTCCAGCCAGGTTTCCGCTATACCCACTATGTCGAAGTCCTCTTCGATTAGTCTAATTTCAAGCTCTTCTAATTTATTTGCCAGACTTCTAGCGTTGGTGTACATACATTTAATTCCTCT
>NW_017315194.1:606-829 GCF_000935625.1 Nanorana parkeri
CCCCGCTATTTTTATTGGTATTAGTCTGCCTTGATTTTGGTCGTCCGTTGGTAGTTGTACTCACTTGTGCCAACGGATTTCCTATGTTGACTGGATTTCCTATATTGACTGGAGTGAGCCCACTATTATTATTAACTACTTTCTTACATCTTTCTGTGTTATTATTTTTACCTATTATTAACTTATCTCCGTTTAATTTAGGTAATTTTATTTTTATTTTTAT
>NW_017315195.1:0-829 GCF_000935625.1 Nanorana parkeri
TACTCTGGTTTCCTTCCACACTCCAAAGACATGCTGGAAGGCTACTTGGCTCCTATCTAAATCGGTCCTGGTATGTGTGTGCATGTGAGCAAGGGACCTTAGATTGTAAGCTCCTCAAAGGCAAGGACTGATGTGAATGTGCACTGTAAAGAGCTACCTGAATTGTCAGCGCTATATAAATACCTGTAATAAATAAAAGTGCTGTGTTTAAAATGTTACAAGAACCAATAAAGAAGGTGAGTCTTCCCAGAGGGAAGACAGACAAACATAAAAGACCGAACAGCTGTTTTACCTCAGTTTAAAACAAAACAAAAAAAAGTAATGGTTTTACATATTGTACACTTTACTCATTGTTAACCCCCCTCTAATGTATTTATTGATAAGTACATATTTTCTGTTATTATTGTAAGGATTGTCTGAATGTAATTTTTGATTTTACTACATGAACAGCTGTCTGACTCTGGACACCCTGGCAGATCAAGTGAGCGTTTCGAAATCATGTTCTTGCACCCCTATGCACACACATGCAGTCACACAGATGGACACAGCCATGCTAAGTGGTCATTCTCTGGCATGTAGCTATTTACAAGAGATCAGTGAAAAAATATGTTCATAGTTCATACTGAGTAATTTGGAATACAAGGAGTTTCTAACAAGTTCCTAAAAAAACACAAATATATTTAAAGCATTTGCAAATAGAACAAATACAAAATAAACAACCCCATTTGCCATATTTAATGCTTAACACATATTTAACATTAAAGTACATTTTTAATAGATATCATAATATATATACAGTAGATAGATAGATAGATAGATAGATAGATAG
>NW_017315196.1:0-829 GCF_000935625.1 Nanorana parkeri
TAGCCAATAGCAATCTAGCTATGCATTCCTATGCTTTTTTTAAATCTAATAGCGGAAGGCTCCCGGAGCATCAGGGGGTGTTGGGTTGTCTGCAATACACAGATTTAAATGGCACCAGGTTAGCGTATTAAGGGGGCTACAAAGGGAGGCTGGGGAGATTGTTTTTCAAAAAAGGTGACCTTGTTCTTCAAAAGACGGCATCCATTGATCCCTAGCACCTGGGGCTAGCTCATGATTGGCTGGCAAGGATCAGCTGAGTAATCCAGAGCTAAAGTGATGATGGGGATTTCCTCTTTCTGCAGCTTCTGACAACCTCCTCCCATCACTGCATTTTGTTTTTGTACAGATGATTCCTGACACCGAACGAAGACGAGTGCTGTGTAGAAATGATCATTTTATGACTCTGAACAGGGAAAGCATTGAACAGGGTTTGAGGAACAACCTAACATTTATTTATTTATTTTACCACAAAGGTATACTTATCCTATCAGTACAGTACATTCTTTTTCTGTACAAGCACGTTCTGTGTCTACACGGCATGGTATCAGGATTGGGTGGCCACTGTTTTTTCAGAAGGGTTGGCCCCTCATCTGACTGTAACATATTCCACCTCAGGTTGTCATCTTACACCAATGTCTTTATGTGTGGCACCTTCCATTTGCATCAGTTCCATAAGAGAGAAGACTCTGGTCATGAGAGAGAAGTGAACTGGTCGTGAAAACCTCAAGACACGTTCCATGCTAAAATACGCTGTTTTAAAGTCCAGCTTTGTGACCATTTTCAGGTGGTAACATGAAACGTGGTCACATTCCCCAGCCCCCAACCCCCA
>NW_017315197.1:0-829 GCF_000935625.1 Nanorana parkeri
TTTTAACTTTATAATGCTGCAAATAACACACTTTTCTGTCCCTTGATGTCTACACCCGCTTATACATGGTATCTATGAAGGAGCCATGGTTGTGTCACTCAGGTTGGACTTAAAACATGTCTGCCTTTATTCATCTTTATTACGTAGTGGATTGATTGAACTAACATTTTACAAAAGGGAGCAGTTTTATGTTGTCTCTTTCATCTCACAGGTAGTGACAAGGACACTGCATTTCTGGCAAGATAAACAAGTAATTTCTGTACTTGCTGAAAAAGTTGTTAGCCTGAAAAAAGGAAAATAATGCAGCCACCACTTCTAGAGAATGGTAAGCTGCAATTTACTACATATTTTGTTTTTGGCCTTCAATACGATTTAACTATTTTATAAATAGTTGGTCATAAAGCTTTGGTCTAAGACTCTAGGACTCCTTTTGAATTTTTGCCTGTCACAGAGTAGTATCAAGGAATACTGCAAGTCCCCAGTGTCTTTTCGGATTTTTTGAAAATGGTGAATTCCTAACGCCTTTCCATTTTAGGAGAACAGTAGACAGCTGTTTGCACATCTTGATACAACAGCTTTTAGACGGTTTCCTGGTCATTTTGTTAAGTTAGTAGGCTAACCATCGGTTAGCCTGAATTTGTACGAGGAGTCTGACAATCCAGATCTCCCCCCGCATCTCAGTCACTTGTCGGCTTGTTTTGGCGCTAGTGGACTTCCATGCACGTCACTTCCAGTTGCATCGATTCCGGTCCCGGTATCTCTGACGCCAGTCTTCTTGGATTTGTTTGGTAAGACAACTTTCGGTGCTCAGTTCTTGTTCCTTTCATTG
>NW_017315198.1:0-829 GCF_000935625.1 Nanorana parkeri
TTTTGGGTGGGAACTGTGTTATTTGAAGAGAAAATAAATAACAAATAAATTAATTAGTATTTGAAAGCATATAAATGATACTTTGGCTGGGGTTGGTCTGTTATGGTGATTTAGTGAAGTTCTGTATATTGTACTATCACCTCTGATACATTGTATGTTACATTTTGTTTAATATTTCCATCTATTAAACATGAAACTGTTATATTGAAGTGTTTGTGATTTCTCAGACATAACTTGTATAAAACTTTCTAAAGACATTTCTTGTATATCAGAGTGTCTGTCATGTGCTGCGGCTGTGACATTGTTCAGTGTTATTGTCCCCAAGGAAGGTGCAGATAATGTTATAATAAAATCATGAAACTTCTGCAGGTCAGTATAGCTATGAAAAGAATCGTATTGTCATTCATTGTAATCATAACTTGGCTGGTCGGTGCCCCAGGAGAGTCTCCGCCGGGAGGGAGGGGGTGGAGTAGGGAGGTTGAGGTGATGTAATCTGTATTTCTATTAATGTGATATCTGTGTAATGATGTATCCAGGTGACAATGTCCTCCGCGTATTGATACAACGAGAGAACAAAGACTACCGTGTACTGATTTAGCCAGGTGAGCAGGTGAGGATGGAGGGAGGGGGAGAGGAGGATGATGGGAGGGGGAGCGCAGTCTGGCTGATGCTAATACAATTCTTTTCTCTGATCTGATTATACAGGTAGAAATTTCTATGAGATTTTAAATGAAAACGTTTACAGAAAATCAAATTGATTATATTAATTTTAACCAGTTAAATTCCAAAGCCATTTTCACATTTTAGCTATAAAACTATTAACTCAACA
>NW_017315199.1:0-829 GCF_000935625.1 Nanorana parkeri
GTTCACAGAGGTGAATTAGGCAGGGCTGATAACAACGCTTGCAATCACACTGCAGTGAGTATAAGACACAGGGCAGCACTGGACATTCTGGCAGGATTAACTGGTATTTTTTGCCCTTATCGAACAGATATAAATATTGCTTTCAATTGTATGTTTGATGAACCAAAAGGTAATAAATAACAGAAGTTCATTGTAGGAGTTTATACATGCTGTAACAGTACAGATGCTCCTCAGGTTACAATGGATCGGTTTACGATTTTTTGACTTTACAATGGTATACGAAAGCAGCGGCAGAGCCCTCACAGGGTCCTCAGTCTGCCACACAGTCGCTAGTGTATACAGCATAGCATCTACTAGCGTACCCTAAACTTGGCTAAAACACTTACATTAACCTGCAGATGAACAAAAGTCTACTGTATTTGATAACGTGTTGAATATCTCATGTGTAAAAAAACTCCCTGGTTTGCGATATGATCGCCTTACACTGGGTTTATCGGAACGTAACCCTATCGTATACCAAGGAGTGTCTGTATGTGCTGTAAAACACTGACAGTCTATCACAAAACGGTTTACAATAAAATTTGTCTAGTCACTGAAAACTAAGTCAGGTTCACAAGAAAAACTATGCAGCACTACAACCAATCCGATTCTTCTTATCACATTGGTAGTGAAAGTTAGAAAGTAAAAACAAAAATTTGATGGGTTGTTAAATCTTAAGGCTCCACTTTATAATATGACACCCAAAAGTCTTTCAGTGTTCCTGTACAAATGCTGTAAGTGTGAAGTCTCTGGACATATACACTGAGTGGCCAGATTATTATGACCACCC
>NW_017315200.1:0-828 GCF_000935625.1 Nanorana parkeri
TCACTCACCACCCGTCATCGACAGCCGCGCGCATGCGCCCGCCCATAATTAGAGTTTTTATGTAGTCTTCCTAGTTCAAATATTCCTATATCATTGTTTCTCCAAAGTTTTTAATTTCATAGGTACAGTATGTGAAGAAGCTATATTTACTCAAACATATAGAATTTAGGATTCCTGCATAACACTGCAGCACAATTACTAAGCTTTATTGCTCCTCAGTTTATTTCTAAGGCACAGTTCACATCCATGAGTTTTAGTGTGGTGCATTTTCAACTGAAAAATACTTCCTAAATTACATGATTGTAGTAAAAATCAAATGAAAATTTTGAGATTGAATTTACATCTACTTTAATCTACACTTTAATATCTATGTGTATGGATACCTTAAAGATTGACCACAAAAGTGCTCTAGCCAGCCCCTCACTAATAAACTACATTTTACGGACCCCAGATGTAGACTTACTGTGAATCCAGGGCTGCATCTTGTGTTTACATTCTTCACCACAATTCAACTCTCAACTCTTCTCTGCACACCATAGAGAATAATAAGCCATCTTCGTAATGTCTCCAGAGCCACTATGGCCATTTATACTACATGGCAGTAGAGCATACATGATATAGTCCACTTCTGATGCTGTAACATATAGAATAATTGGGCTGATAAGAGTGGGAGTATAAGGCTGGAACCTTTTTTGTAAAATGATACTGAACTTCTAAAGTTTAAGTGAAGTAAACATTTTTTTTTGCTAAAATTGACAAAAGTGGGAAAGCATTAGAAATCCTGTCTGGGGGGCGGAGCCAACTCATGGCGCCGGACGGCAGCATTTC
>NW_017315201.1:0-227 GCF_000935625.1 Nanorana parkeri
TGAGCCGAGGTGAAAGTCGAAGCTGGCCGGCCGACAGCCTGGTACTGACAGCTGGGCTCCGGCCACTTGCACAGACTTGCACAGACAGATCAGCGTCCCTGGTTACCGGGTAACCAGGGACGCTGATCTGTCGTTACTCTCCCGAACGCTCCGGGAGTCTCCCGCTATTAGATAGCGGCTCCCCCCCGCCCGGGAGAGAGACTCTTTCTCCCTTCCGGAAAGGTTTA
>NW_017315201.1:237-828 GCF_000935625.1 Nanorana parkeri
AAACCTTTCCTTGCGATCTTTTTTTTTTTTTCTGACATGGGGCCGCCAGAAAAAAAAAGAAGCCAGCATAGGAATGCATAGCTAGATTCCTATTGGCTATTTCACTTTGCAATAGCAAACTAGCTATTGCACCCGCCCACTGCTGCTGTCAATCAGCAGAGGAGGACCTGAAGTTCTCCATCAGGTCCCCTTTTGTTTTGTTATTCTGACGGCAGCAGAACCGCCCGGCCAATAGAAAACAGTTGGGCGGAGCTAGCTGTCACTGCTGGCTCCGCCCAATCATTTTGTATTTGTTTTTTCTACTTTTTTAAACTATTTTTCTATTAGGCCGAACAGCAGCGAGTAGCCTGCCGGAGATTCGGCTTAGCCGATCCAGATTTTGGATCGGCTAAGTCGAACTCCTTCTGCACTTCAGGTCGGACTCAGCCGATCCAACCTCTGGATCGGCTGAGTCGAACTCCTTCTGCACTTCGGGCCGGCCGCACATGCTGTGAATCTTCGTCTGACACGAAGCCGAAGATTCCGATATACGGCTGAAATAAGCCGTACAAGCCTAAAGTGAATAGCCGAACAGCATTCTGCTCACTTCAC
>NW_017315202.1:0-828 GCF_000935625.1 Nanorana parkeri
TAGAACGCGCTTCAAAACGTTCAGGTGTGAACGAGGGCTTAAAGGGTGATATGGCGGATCATGCCACTCCATCCCCCAAGTACTACAATGTCAATTTGCGCTAATATGAACTAGTTGTATGTTTGACTGTGAGAACCCAATCAATTTTAATCTTTAACTGCTCCATCTGTGTATTGGTGGGGGGCATTTTTACCTTTCTTTCTTTGCAGATATGCCCCATTTTTATGAGTGTATGCCCTCATCTTCAGTTTTTTCTTTGACTAGCTGACTATTTCATTCTTTTTTACCTATCCATATATTTTAGAATCTGGTTGACCAGCCAACTAAGGCTATTGGTTTATAAGTGATAAAATCACAAGCAGACACACAAATTCTGATCTGTATTCTGTAAGTGCACTGGTGTGATCATCAACATTAGTTAGAAATGAGTTACAGTGTTATCCATTGACTAAGCTAGATGGAAGTCAAGTTTTTTTAAATGAAAAGATAAAATATCTGTGTCAGTCTCCTGACTTGTTTTTTTTCCACATTCTACTCCTTTGAATCTAATGTGTCTTTGGTGACACTTCCCTCCCTTTCTGTTCTGCTCTCCCCCGTGCACAGCAGAGCACAGGGATGTGGTACATAGAGAAGGGCACTGAGGGCTGGAGGGATCAGGTAGAGAATGCTGCAGAAGCAGCTGTTTGCCTGGCCCCCCGATGGCTATAGAGAGCAGGCCCTCCTGCTCTCTTCATTCACAGAGTTCTCTCAAATTACTGGCACAGAGTGTGGATGTGACACTGACTTTCCCCGGAATGATTAAGGGCAGCGTGGAACTGGGAAAATCAC
>NW_017315203.1:0-828 GCF_000935625.1 Nanorana parkeri
GGTCGAAAACGGCCAAATTAATTATTTGTCAGTGCAACCCTTCCCTTCCTCTTCCCTCCCTCATCCTTATGTTATCACGTGTGGATTGGAGCATTTATTTAATGTGTGGTATGCAAACGTTTGGCTAGAAGATCGCTATTACCACTGCTATCACTTTCACCCTTCCATTAGTCTTTTATGGATCTAAATTTCTGTAATCACTTTTGAATTTTCACTCCTATGGGGACTTTGGCACATTGTTGTTTATGTTTTGATGCATATTTAATTTAAGCTCGGCACATTATATTATTGATATATACACTGAGTGGCCAGATTATTATGACCAAGGTCGGTAGTGCTTTGTAGCTCGCACTTAGATTGGACCGGTGCAGATCATTTTGATTATTATATATATATTTATTTTTTAACATGTCTGTAATTTATCAACAAATACATGGTTTCTGTCTCTTTCTTTGCGTGTGTACATCTGGAATACTGAGTTTGTTTTCATCCATGTTATATACGTTGTGCCCAAATATTAACATTTATGTTTTGTCACTAGACCAGACGACAAAAGTATTTTATTGCTAATTAAATTTATCATCTTTGAAAGATTGACAATAATGTTCTGGGTAAAGGTTAAGGTTCACAGCAAGGTGGAAGGGAACTATAGAATTGTACACACATTTTATACTCTAATGTTAAGAAATTGAATAACAACCTGTTACAACATATTTTCCGATAAAGACTCGCATTTACTTTTTAAATTAAATAAAGTGATTTGTTTTGTTTTTAATTATAGCTTTCATTTTGATTTAACTTGCAGCATCAAATATGAAATAGCAATAT
>NW_017315204.1:0-288 GCF_000935625.1 Nanorana parkeri
GGGGTTGTATTTTTTTTACGTGTGTGTGTGTGTGTGTGGGGCGGGAGGAGTTTGGGGATTAGAAGTGTATTAGGCTGCATTCACACCTTTATTTTAGGTGCAATTAGGGATTTCTGCGTCAGGAACTTGCATTTTCCTGCAACAGAAATCCCTAAATTGGCGTTTTACAAATGGCCGCTGTCACCTAAGTTAATGATCAGGTGACAGAAGTTGCATGTAAACGCCTGCACACCGCATGTAAAGATACGTGATATGTTTACATTCCGCTAGGAATCAATCACTCTCCCT
>NW_017315205.1:0-828 GCF_000935625.1 Nanorana parkeri
TCATTAAACCCTCCGGTGTTTTTGCATATATAAGGCAGCAAGCAGTAGACATATGCAAAAACATTAAAAAACAAAACGCTTTAAAAGCGGTTTAAACTTACCCGTGTCTCCGCCGCGCGCTCCCATCCGAAAATTCTCGGGCGGCCGCAAAGCAGCATCTTGGCGCAGTTCAGATTTTCGGTCAGATGAGGAGAGACACAATGTAAGTCTATGGAGCAGCGTGCACCCGCATGCAGACACCGTGGGACAGGAAGAGCCAGCAAGGACAGAGGAGTCAGCGCTGGATCGGAGAGCCGCCGCACCGCCGGAGGGACAGATGAAAAGGACAGAAAGGAAGATCGGATTAAAGGAGAACTATGAGGTGAGTGCTTTTCACTCACCTCATAGTTCTAGCCGACCTGTGACAATGAGACTGTCACAGGTCGGCTCAGTAGATCGGGAGGTGAGCGAACACATACCGGCATTCGCTCACCTCTCGATCCTGTCACAGCTCTCTGCCGTGACAGGGGAGGGGCTGGATTCCCCCCTCCGATCCGCCAGCGCTGACTGACGGAACGGACGGCGGAGGGTACAGCTGGCTCTGCCTCTAGATAGGCAGAGCCAGCTGTCACTCATGCAGCTGGGCGGATCCAGACATAATTGTCGATTCAGCTGCGGCGTCTCATCTGTAGCTCGCGGTATACTGAGCTTGGGGTGACGGGAGGATGCTAGTTTGTGTCCTCCCGTTACCCTAAGGAGAACTATGGGGAAAAGCCTTAACCTCATAGTTCTCCTTTAAGAAACATAATTTCATTAACATGGGGGGAGGGGAAATAATGAATGTCACTT
>NW_017315206.1:0-828 GCF_000935625.1 Nanorana parkeri
AAAAAAAAAAGGGCGTTTGTGTGTTAAGGGCAGAACAGTGGCTTAGTGGTTAGTACTGCTGTCTTGCAGCACTAGAGGTCCCCGGCTTGGATCCCATTAAGGACTCAACTGCATAGAGTTTGCATGTGCCAGGTACTCTGGTTTCCTCCTACCCTCCATTGGTTAATTGCTCCCTGTCTAAAGCAATCCTAGTGTGAGTGGTTGTGGGATAGGGACCTTAGATTGTAAGCTTCTTGAGGGTGGGGAAAATGATGTGCATATAAAGCACTGCATAAAAATGATTGGTGCTATATAAATGCCTATAATAAATAACTTGGATGTGTGAAGCACGTTGCACTTCTCATATTGTATAGTGTTAATACTGTTATTGTGATGAATCAGTAACCCTTTGCCAACCTGTAGTGGTTTATTTTGTTCATTCATATGCATGTCCTTTAATGATACGTTCAATAAAAATGATTGTTATTAAAAACGCATTAGGTGTGGCATTCACATAAAGGCATGCCGTACACAAAAAGTCATTCACCCAGAACGCCTTTCTCCATAAGGAAAGGGTTATTTCTTTTTGTTTACAACTTACTACTGCAACCCAAATCCAGTAAAGGCGTTAATGCAATAACTATATCTTACTAGTACTGCTAAGCATCAGGCACTTTTCTGACTTATTGCTCTGCCTCTCTGGCAGCATGCGGGCAAAATATGCCTTAACTTATGAAAGATGTTGACAGAAATCTCACTTATGCTGTATGTCCAATAAATTTCTGCCCATGTACATGTATATATTCGCTTTAATATACAATGTGCATGTAAAACAGTTTTCTCAAACAG
>NW_017315207.1:0-828 GCF_000935625.1 Nanorana parkeri
AACCCATCAACCCAAAAGATTAGGAGGCCTTCCATTGCTTGATGGGTTTTTTATTTACTGCCCAGGAAAAGGAACTGATGATTTGAGATGACTTGGCAAGCCATGAATGTGGAGGAAGCAGAGCCGGGAATCCAACCAATCCAACCAAGGCGGCGGGGAGGATCTCAACAATGTAACTTTCAAGGTTTAGGTCAGTGAAGGTTCTCATTTATCCAGGTCATGGTATAGCCCAGGGCTGGAATAGTCCCAGGAGCCAGTAAGCCAATGCTCCTTAAAAAATACAGCTGGCACCCAACTTTTAAGGGTCTCTGTAGTTGCTGACAATGGAAATGGCCCCTAAAATGATCTGGCACCAACCCAAATAATTAGGAAGCCTTCCATTGCTTGCTGCGTCTTTTATTTACTGGTCAGGAGCTGGCTCCTAAAATAGATTCTACTGGATCCTGCAGTGGACAGGCTGGCTGCGGAATTCCATATTAATCTGTCCACCCCTGGTATAGCTAGTAGTAGTTACTCACACTCAACTGGACTTGTTCTACAATGCTGAAGACATCTTGTAGCTTCTCCAAGCCAGTTCTGATGAGTGTCGGGAAGATACCCCAACATTTGTATACTATATGCATGTGTGGATAGAAATGTTGGGGTACCTTCCTGACCCTCACTGGAACGGAAATGACTTGGAGAATTATGACCAACTGGTACAAGCTTCAAGAGTTAACTGAAGCTGGGATGGATAAATGAATATGGAATTGAGGAGCCCATCTGTCCAATCCAGGAACCAGAAGGGTTTTTTAGGAGCCAGCTCTATTGACAACTAGAGAAAACCTC
>NW_017315208.1:0-828 GCF_000935625.1 Nanorana parkeri
GAAGAGGAGGCGCCAACTTGGTTCCTATTTCTGCTGCGTACGTACTTCGGATCTGGGGGGGTGGGGGGTGCTAATTTCTGAGCAAGGTTTTGAGGAAGGCAAACGAGCAAAAAGCAAATTAACATATATATTACAATTGATCTATTGAGATAGGCATTTTGTCATAATCATGCTTAACCACATCCATTACAGTCCCCCCTAAAATGACTATTTCAAATGATGATTTTTTTCCTGTCCCTTTACCTATCACCTGGCACACACCCCGGAACTCTTTTCTTAACATGCATAGGGGCCGTCCGAGGGGCTAATCCACCTCTGGTCCCGACATGTTGGTATGCACTGTCAGGTGGTCTCTGTCCCTACTCTTACTAATCTATGGTATTATATTTGGGGAGACACAGATTGTAATGGGGAATATGGTTTCTCGTCTTCATTCAGGTAGGTGTCCTCTTCTACCTGAATCATAGTTGGGGTCAAAGTAGTCTCATCAACCACCTTGGTCATCAGCTTTCTGGCATAGGGGATTACACAGCAAACTACTAGGCTGATGAAGGTCAGAACAATGAGAATCACCACACCAACTTGGGCCAATGCTTTCTGCCAACCTGTCATCCAATTAAAATATTGGTCCCACTGATCTGTGATACCTGAATTTTTCTTTAGTTCCACTGACAGACTTTCTAGTTTCTTAATGGCTAGGGTAACTTTACCATTTGGGCCAGTGTTGTCTGAAATGTAAGTGCAGCAGGTGCTGGAAAGTCATTTGGGAGGTGGCTTCCAACTGTTATGCTATTCCCTTAAGCGCATCCCTAGTGTAGTTGACGAACC
>NW_017315209.1:0-828 GCF_000935625.1 Nanorana parkeri
AAGAGCTGAAGAATCCATTGACTTCTGGCGTGGAGATTGCCTGGGGGAGAGACTTGTACAAGCCGCTGACCCCTGTACTCTGCTCAGAGTCTCAGCCGACAAGTAACGTTGCAGCGGGCTCATAGCTGGAACTTTCGGCGCCCCCTGTTTCCCAGTCTTCTTCCGATTCATCTTTGCGGTCAGGTCTCTGCAAGCGACTGCCGCTGGATCCGCTGAGTAGGTGCCGTCTCCAGGCCGCTTAGAAGCCAGTATGTGTGGGCAGTGTGCGGGCGGGTGACGCGTAGCTGTCCGCTAAGTAGGTGCCGTCTCCAGGCCGTTTAGGAGCCAGTATGTGTGGGCAGTGTGCGGGCGGGTGGCGCGTAGCTGTTCGTGCTAGACGCACTCAGCCGCCATCAGCTTCCGGACACGCCCCCCCGTCACTCGGTCACCTGATCATCTAGTCCATCCGGCAAGTTGACCCGCATGGTTCAGTCTCTTTTGGTGTCTGATTTTCACCTTATATAGTAGTCTCCCATTTGTAGTGCTACCTGCCCTGTTCTGGATCACCAGCTTACTCCCTGGAACTTTCCTTGTGCTTTTCTATGTATTGCTTTCCCTTTTTTTTCAGCTAGCCTTTTTCAGACATTGATTCCTTTGGATATTCTCTTAGTAAGGTTTCCATGTCCACTGTATTTCTTAGTGGCTGTTACCCACCCCTCGTTTGGACTGCTTTTTGACTTCCCATATATCTAAGAAGCATGGCGGTTAGGGCCGGGGTTGCATGGGGGGCTGGCTTTTAAAGTTGTTGTTTTTTGTTTCCCAGTGCCCTCCTCTAGGTAACTACATAAC
>NW_017315210.1:0-827 GCF_000935625.1 Nanorana parkeri
GTTTCCTGCTATTGCCTCTGAATATGAAATGGTTAATTCTGAGTCACACAATGAGATTGAATTAATTTACTGCAGTAAACATTAGTGCCCCCCTTTCTCTTTGAATTACCTTTGTGAAAGCTCTTCTGTTACCTTCTAGGTTTCAGTTCCATAGGTTTTCGCATGTTGTGCGATATGAGGATATTCAGTTTAGTCCTTTGGGGTTCATGGATGTGTTGGGGGTTTTTTTCCCTTATATTTTTACTTATAATTAAGGGGGACAAAAACCTACACCTTGGGCATTACTATACATGTATATAACAAATCAACTTTTATTATTCCTTTATAAAAAATAAAAAAAAACTAATACCTTTAAAAGTAAAAGAAACAAATACAAACAATTGCATTCATACCAGCCAGGGCCTTAAAAGTTGCTAATCTAAACAACAAAACATACTAATAATGCCACAGTGCTATACATTATTATGTTATTTAATTAATATAAAATCCATCTAATCAATCCATTTAACAAATTGATAACCGAACCATGCACTTATACTAGCTGTATAAACTTGAGCTATATGCCATAAAACATAGCATACTGTTAGTTTTTACATACAGTAATAAAATCTGATTTGTTATAGACATGTTTATCTGACTATTATATACAGTAGTAATGCAGCCCAAGGTGGAGGTTTTGTTTCACCTTCATTATATTTAAATATTTTACTGGGCTGACACAGCTTTATGTGTATAGCTTGCTTTACTGTGAAATAGGTATATATTATGTATGCCTATATATATTATAGGTATATATTATTGTTCCTTAGTTTTCTAGTTATGTAGTT
>NW_017315211.1:0-827 GCF_000935625.1 Nanorana parkeri
ATTGGTACAACAACAGTGCGTAAAGAGCTTCATGGAATGGGCAGCTGCATCCAAACCTTACATCACAAAGTGCAATGCACAGCGTCGGATGCAGTGGTGTAAAGAACACCACCACTGGACTCTGAAGTGACAAGCCACAGGTCCTGGCAGCAAGTGGCTTACAAAGTGTCTCTTTCTCCCTCGCCACACCTAATTCTGCAGCCCACACAACTTGGCTTGGCTTTGATGTTGTAATAATGGATGTGCTGACTAGAGGGTGCACTTCAGCTTTCACTGTTTCTACCAACTGCCAGAGTACATTAAAGGAACCAAACAATTAAAGTCACATCAGACAAGGTGTGATATCTTCTTCTCCCATTTATTTCATAGAGATCTATAAGTTCGACTCAAAGAATCTGAAGGCAAGTGTCTATCTTCCCTTAAAGATTTGACAAGCTTTCTGACGAAGAAGAGTTCATCTTGCCTGCAACTTTTATCGTTCCTGCAATTTCTATGACCTACTAGCTGCTTTTGCTCAGACCCAATTAAATACTTTACATAAGAAACCCAGTGTGTTGTGTTTATGTCTCCTAACTTTTCTTTATAGTTGTTAGTGTCTAAATTTACTGGCCAAGGGAACCCAGAAAAATCTACTTATTTTGTTCTGAAAATGACCATGAGCTGATGAATTGGTTTAGTTATTTATAAATGACATCTTTAAAGCTCATGGTATTCCTGGCAATGTGGCCCAGGATCACAAGGTACAATTTGTCTAGTGATTCTGGAGGTTTTTCACTCCAAATGGGGGATATCACTCTTCCAGAAACAAACAGCGGAGCAGATCAGAC
>NW_017315212.1:0-827 GCF_000935625.1 Nanorana parkeri
TTTTTTTTTTTCTTACACAGAGCATACTAGGCCCTAGGTTCATTTTTTTGGTCTGAGTAATGTATATCTATTTAAAGTACTTTTTATTCCTGCATTTTTCTAAAATCCAGCTGTCTCTGTGTTTTTTATATGCACGGTGCCCCTTTTTATAATACATGTAATGCAGGGCAATAATGCTCATAATTACTTCTTAAAACGAGAAAGTAACTTGGTGCTTACACTTGTAACGAATGCTTCTCCAACACAGACACTTGTGTCACTGCTTTCTTTGTCTGGGGGCCAGCTGGACTCGGCACATTTGTCACCACCTGTCATCCTCTGTGTAGTCTGCTTGTCCATGGTCTCTTTATTCAGTAAGCTAAAGTACAGTAACCCCTACCAGCCGATCAGTGAATATGACTGTAGATTTCACAAATATGATTGGTTTCCACAGAAGGCGACACTTTGCTGTTTTTTTGTTTTCTATGTTACATACTTCTGCAAATGTTTTGCAATTTTTGGTTTCCTAGACCACAATATATGACCATACCATGCATGCTACAACACTACTGCCCTTATGGTATAGTTTTATTGCTAATTTAGTTGCACATAGCATGGTTCTAGTGTTGTTGCTTCAGGTTCCTTCACATTTGCTTGCATTGTGCTTGACAAAGACAGGTTGGCAATGAGCTGTGGCTGAATTGGAGACTCTTAAGGACCATACATCCTGTACCCACAGGGAGCTTAAAGTGATATTAAAGCCAACAAATGTTTTTCATTTCTCCTTTCTTGCTGGAGGCTGTTGTTTTAAAGTACTTCTTTCCTCGTTTTCTAGTGTGTCCCCGCCA
>NW_017315213.1:0-827 GCF_000935625.1 Nanorana parkeri
AATGTAGTGAATATAAGTGATAATAGTAGTAAGTATATTAGTGAGTAATATTGATAAATAAATTGTGTTGAATTTTTATATTAAACAACCTAATGAAACCAATAATTGTGCAAAATCCTTAATGAAAAAATGGGCTAAAAATTGTTGATGGTAAATGTGATTCTGAAATATAATGACTTAAAGAGCCGTACTGTAAATAGGATCACAATGTGACAAAATTGTATTCAATGGTGAATTGATAATTAGTGAGAAGTATTTATATGACAGTGTCAAATCATAAATATATGAATCAAGGAAAATAACATCTAAAAATATTATTTTCCTTGATTAATATATTTATGATTTGACACTGTCATATAAATATTTTCTTTCTTTCATATATTTATGATTTGACACTGTCATATAAATATTTCGTAACACCATAAGACTTCTCACTAATTATCAATTCACCATTTTGCACAATTATTGGTTTTATTAGGTTCACTAGGTTCGTTATATAACGACTAATATAGCACATTAGTCCTTTAACTCTAGCGCTGTGTCGTTTTTAAACATGGTTTTTCGTAGGCTATGTCTCTGATGACTTTTTCGAGGATGACATTAAACAGCAATATTAACAGCATATCAACCTTTCTCAATCTTTGGTTGACTTACATCCCACCTTACATATTGTGTTCAGGGAGGTTATTCAGACTAGTCTTATGAGCTTAGCTGGCACTTTGGTTATTTTGATGACTCGATATAACTTTTCCCTTTGCAGAGTATCCTTGAGGAGAGCAAACATACAGGTCTATTCACTAAGCTGCCATAGGCAGCCGAGTGAATGA
>NW_017315214.1:0-827 GCF_000935625.1 Nanorana parkeri
CCAATCAGACTCTGCTCGGAAGTCCAGCAATCTGAATCTATCGGCTGTCACAAGTTTATTGAATCGCGTGTTGTGTGCTCCTGGTGCAAAGTCCGGGTCACCTACGACCGGTGTCAGTGGAGAAGGGGCAGAGGCTAATGAGGAGCGCCTGATCGCCACCCGAGCAATTCTTAGCGTGGTGGAGATCAAGGGGTGGTCCCTTACTGATAACGGGAGGGGGGACGAGAGCCACGCCAGCCCCTCCAGTGGGTATGGGCACAGGTCCCTGTCCATGGAAACCCAGATCTTGTCGTCTCGGTGAGTGCGCCAGTCCAAGACCCTATTCAGGTGGACGGCTCTATAGTACCGCTGAAAGTCCGGCAGGCCCACCCCCCCTCGGTATGGGTTTTCCTGCTGATGCTCGGGTGTTTGCCCGCCCAGACGAAACTCACCACTGCCCTGTGTAGACGATTAAAAAAGTTTTCAGGGAGAAATATCAACAGGGCCTGGAACAGATATAGGACCCGGGGCAAAACGTTCATTTTGATGGCCGCACATCTCCCTCTCCCAAACCAGGAAATAGTATGAGCTCACCAGAACCGTAGATCTCTTAGTATTGCTGCCATCAGAGGCGCAAAGTTAGTCGCGTAAAGGTGTTGAATGTCTGTGGTAATGTGTGTCCCCAAGTATTTAAGTCGGTCCTGGGCCCAAGTGAAGCAAAGCACGTAAACGGACCCGGCGCCTTGCCAGTCCCCGATGATCTCAGAGCTGACTCCAGTTCTCCCTCAGTAATTTCAGACTCTAGTTCCTCCCTGTCTTCCCCGGGTATAGTGGGCATGTTGGAGTTG
>NW_017315215.1:0-827 GCF_000935625.1 Nanorana parkeri
ATTATCTTGTTCTTACTGGAAATAAAAGAGCATTGCCAGTTTTACTCCAGAAAAACCCCTTTATGCTTAGCTTGTTGTCATTTTAAATAGATAAGCAATACACCAGTGAATAAAACATTCTGCTGACAAATAGGACGTAATGTAGCTGACTTATTGAATATGAGGCATTGCAGCACAGTACAGTGCACCGACAGTCCCTTAATTAGATACTGTATTGTATGCCAAAGGTGTATTTAACTAGAGAAGAACATAACCTCTAGAAAAGCACTGGTGGTTTAATTTGGTTTATGAAAATTAACAATTAATATACAACTATAATCAAAAAAACTTTTCAGTACTAACTAAAATTTGTGATCACAGCTCAGTATAGATATCAAAATGTCACCAGTTAAAAATTTTCTTTGAGAAAGTGGTGTGCTTTTGCGCAAAACATGTTACAATATGTTCCCGCTAGCTAATGAATAAAGGTAGCATGATTTATACAAGTGAAAAAAGTACAACCAGTTTCCAGAAACTTGTAGGTGGTGTGGGAGGGCTCGCTCCCCAATGCCTATGCTCTGTAATCTCCTCTCCCTGCTTAAAGTATCACAAAGACAAATTTTGCTCATCCGTGTAATGACACTTTGAAGCATCATGCTTTCTGAATGTGAGAGACAGCCTGCAGTAAATATGTTAGGGAATATCTCCACTGCATTACTAACTGGTAAATTAAAGGGGTTCCCTGTTCATCAGAGAAATGACTGAGGGGAGTAGGATGAACTCAAACACTCAATGCTTGGAGAAAAAACTAGGCCTGATTAGGTAGATCATGTGTCCTTTGTCCATCT
>NW_017315216.1:0-827 GCF_000935625.1 Nanorana parkeri
AACGCGCTACAAAACGTTCAGGTGTGAACAAGGGCTAAGACAATCATTACAGTATAAAATCTGACTCCTACAGACATTGCAGAATGATAATTTTATCCAATTATTGGGATGCTGTTTGTTACACTTGGAGTAAAAATAATTTTCAATTTTAATATATTGCCATGGTTTCCCTGGGTTGTTAAAGGTGAACCTTAGGTAAACAGCGTAATACCTAATTGCGTTACATATATTTAAACAGTTACCCAGGCACCCCTGCAAAAATATAGTCAGATCTTTAGCCAATGGAGCAAAAGCACAGCTTACTCAAGATGACATTCTGCCTTCTGATTGGACAATGAAGGAGCAGTACATTTATACGGTTCCTTCGTTTCATTCTGCTTTTTCCTCCTGTCAGCACAAATGCATTGCAATAAAGCCTAATTTTTAGTACTCACCCTCCATCTCCCAGTCTTGGTCAACTGTTATTTTAAAAAAAAGTAACCACAAGAATCAGTGTAATTTTATGTCTGGATTTCAGCGAAGGAATACATGTGGCCAAATGTATTCACAGATACAAAGTCACATAAAACAGATCACACAGTTATGACATGAACACACTTTGCAATCCTCTGCCTAAAAATAAACACAGATTTTCCTTCCTTTAACAAACCAGACACTCTTTTGCTAACAGCAGTGTACTTAACATAATCAGATAGGGGATATGGGTAAGAAGCTCCACCTTTTTATATTTAAGACTTTAAAAGGAATCCACTGGTTCGAGATCTGTGTGATTGTGAACAGTGTAGATATACCGTGTTTCCCCGAAAGTAAAACCTACCCCGAAAATA
>NW_017315217.1:0-827 GCF_000935625.1 Nanorana parkeri
TTTTTGCTCTATAGTGTAATAAACACAACTCCTTGGTATGGACCAGGACCCCCCTATACAGTAACAGCTACTTGGTACCTTCCTGTGTAGTGACAGGAAGGGTTTTTTTCTCTTCAGGAGGCGGAGCTGCAGCATTGGCAGAGCAATGGAACAGAGCAGAGCCTGAAGTTGAGCAGTGCATGGAGTGGTAACTATAATTTTAAAACAAATTCTTTCTTTTTTGGGGGGGGCTGCTGGGACAGAGGGGGCAGCTGGGGTGTACATTTTGTAGGTGTTTCTGCCTTGTTCTTATTATTTCATTTTGGTTACCCCTGTAAATGACCCTACCTCAGTTTGGCATGGGGATAAGGAGATGGCTGGAGCTTGTTCTGCACTACTGACAAGGAATGCCAGAATGCTTGTTTCTGTTTTTTTTTAAACCGCAGAAACAAGAAATCCACCCAGCCATAGGAGCCATTAGCACTGCCACGGCTTATTCTTATGGAAATTGCTGAATTTGCATATTAATGAGGCACTATGTGATTTGCACATAAATGCAGATGTAGTTCATTCATATGCAAATCACATCATGGCTCATTAATATGCAAATTCTCCAGTCTAAGGCAATTCAGCTGGGAGGGCGGGGCAGTGTGTGGGGGCAGGTCCTAAAGTAGTGCTGGAGTGCCCACACACTCTTCACGCACAGCACCCACCTACTCTTTCCACCCACAGCGTTCACACACTGTGCACCCACACACACTTAAAGACCAAGGGTAAATGTGGGTCCTGAGGTTACACAGGTTGAAAACCACTGATCTAGGACAACATAGCTGAACTGAAAAGTGAGC
>NW_017315218.1:0-457 GCF_000935625.1 Nanorana parkeri
CGGGCGTGTTCGCTGCTCCACGTGCCGGGCACGCCGCGAAGGCGGCAGCGCAAATCACAGGAAAATGTCTCACTACCTGTGATTGGTGCTGCAAGCTGTCAGCTTCCTGGCGGGCTCGACACGTGGAGCTGCGAACACGCCCGAGCCCATCCTTAATCAGGAGGAGAAAAGTTCCAACTTCTGAGATCTCCAACTACCTGACTTAGAAGTAAGAGGATTGGCCGAGAAGGCTGTACTGCACATGGGCCACCCGCGGCATTTCAGAAATAAACATACTACAGATTTTAATAAATATTAAAATGAACTAGGGTCAGACTAATCCAGGACATTATTCATCTAAATTGCCCCACTCAATATGGCCACTGCTTGCGCCCATATTGAGTGGGGCACTCAGATTAATAACATGCTGGATTAGTCTGACCCTAGTTCATTTTAATACTTTATTGCTCTGTAGTAT
>NW_017315219.1:0-827 GCF_000935625.1 Nanorana parkeri
TAATCTTGCCGAGTAGCAAGTCTTCCAGCCTTTGGCGTTGAGTCCATAGTTCAGCTTCCACTGCCAAAGCTAGAGTTTGTTTGTGGCGGATTTCTAACTGATGAATTTGGGTCAGTAGGGTGGATATGGTTTCTAGCCGCTCACGCTTGGCCCTGGAGGCATGTGAAATAAAGGTTCCCCTCGTGCAACATTTGTGGGCTTCCCAAATGGACAAGGGAGGGGAGTCTGGCGATTGGTTCCGTTGAAAGAAATGGGACAGTTCCTGACTAATGTGGGTCGTCAAGAGGGGGTCATCCAGTAGTAGATCATTTAGCTGCCAGTGCCACTGCCTAGGGCCCTCAGTATGGAGGAACATACTCAGTAGGACCGGACCGTGGTCAGAGATCGTGAGAACGTCTATGGAGGTATGTCGGAGTCTGTGCAAGTCCCCTTGCTTGATCAAGAAGTAGTCTATTCTCGAATAGGTTCTGTGTGCGGTGGAGTAGAATGAGTAGTCCCGCTCTCGCGCGTGCATGAGGCGCCACACATCTACCAACTGCTCCGTATGAAGAGTCTTACGTAGACGGCGGAGGAAAGAGTAAGATAGATGTGAGACATCTCTAGAAACATCGAGCTGCGGATCCAGGGCAACGTTGAAGTCCCCTCCCAGGATAAGAATCCCCTCGACGAAGTCAGACAAAGCGAGGAAGCAATCATCTAAGAACGAAATTTGGTCGGAATTGGGGGCGTACACGTTGACCATGGTGACCAAGGAACCAAAAAAGCGACCCTTAACAAAAATGTATTTGCCCTCGGTATCACACTCTGTAGCAATATGCTGCCAACCC
>NW_017315220.1:0-826 GCF_000935625.1 Nanorana parkeri
TGAAAACATTGGATGACTTCAAGGAGGGGGTTTTGATAGTCTGGGGAGATTTCAATCTTCTCCTGAATCCACAGATGGACTACTCCAGATCGACCTCCCACTTATCTAGAGCGGCGCTGAAGTGCCTCAAGAAAAACCTCCACCTACACCAGTTGTCCGACGTGTGGAGGATTCACCATCCGTCAGATAGGGAATATTCCTACTTTTCTTCGGCCCAACAAACATATACGCGCATTGACTACTTTCTTGTGCACCACTCCGTATTGCCATTAGTTTCCCACTCTACCATAGGCAACATCTCCTTGTCTGACCACGCGGCGGTTTCGACTGGGTGCATCGGAGATGCGGGAATGGCGCTGGCGTCTGAACGAGACCGTAATGCAAGACCCGACCCTGGCGGTGGGGGAAATAGAAGATGATCTGCGATCCTATTTTGCTCTGAATGCCCCCTCGGAGTGCTCCCCGTACTCGATCTGGGAGGCATATAATGTGTATATTAGGGGCACTCTGATCAACATTGGTGCCCGAGTCAAGCGCCAGCGTCTCCAGCAGATATCCTCCCTGCTGACACAGATCCACCTGCTCGAAGTCCACCACAAACGATGCTTGGACCCGTTAATACTGGCCCAATTGACATCACTGAGAGAGTCCTTGCGTTCCTTGTGCTTACAAAGAGCGAAGGCGATGCTGGCTAAGTGCAGGAGACATTTTTATGAATACAGCAACCACTGTAGCAGATCTATGGTCCACGCACTTCGTCATCAGAGGTCAAAAATGTTCATCCTGGCCATAAAATCCCAGACTGGGTCCCTCTTACATCTCTCCT